>NC_142956.1:5020420-5083039 GCF_046866305.1 Octopus bimaculoides
GCTCCTTTTTGCAATTTTGGTAGCAGAATGAGTCTATTGAAAAAAATACTTAATGTCTACTATAATTTAGAGTGGTAGAAGAAAATAATGGGATCCACAAATTTGAATGGTAGTATAGCTATATTCATCCTTATCCTTATCACATTCAAAAGACCCAATGCAGCATGTAGTCTACCACTCATTAGAATAAAAACCATTGGCAATTGACAGATACGTTGTAGCTGTTGGTCATATATTAATTGTCAGACACACTCGCCTACCACTAATTTCACTGGGACCATAGAATCAGCCATATCTACATAAAAGAATATGGAAAAAGTACGGAAAATAATGGGTATCCAAACTTAGCTAAATTTATATATCAGAATATTAAAATTTCGAAAAGGATTTGAGCATCATGTAAGAGAAGAAGGATAGATAAACAAACTAAGCCATAAAAGTGGGGTACATTTATATAAAGGAAAACCTCATCGCGATTCGTCCTGGCATAATGTTAAAAGGTAGTCATGCTAAAACTATTCAACAATGAACCTGTAATTAAATTCTGATATCATCCGAGTGGGGTTACATGTTTTTTACTGAATCAAAATCAAGGATGAAAGGCTAAAAAATTAGATAAATATTTCCATATCAGGTAAACATTTTAAAAAAGATGGAAGAATATTATTATATCAAAATAAATTACCAACATTATGAAAAAATCTGAAAGTATATAAGAAGGTTTATACTTGTATGTATTTCGTAATCTATCGCTCCCCACCCCCTTTTGCCACCGCACACGCAGACCATTTTCTGCAGCAAATTCAAGACAACTGTATTTTACAAATAATGCTTTACCTAATTAATCGATAATTTTGGGATCTTTTTACATCCACCTATTTTTCTTCACATTTCCCAGGTCATTCTACCACCCCCAGGGCACGGTCCCGCCGAATTTGGGGACCACTGGTTTAGATCATCAGTGAGCCAAACCCCTAATATTCTGTCTCACTTTCCTTATATATATATATATATATATATATATATATATATATATATGCAGATACATGTATTTTTTGAAGACGGCCTGTCGAAGTTCATATTTATCGCTCATAACAACGACGTAAATAATTTTCCCAATCAGTTAACCTAAAATTGTAATGTTACGAGTGGGATCTCCCTGACACACACACACACGCACGCACGCACACACACACACACATATATATATGTATATATATATATATATATGTATGTGTGTGTGTGTGTGTGTGTGTGTGTGTGTGTGTGTGTGTATTGATAAAGATATTGATCACGGTGGTGATGATGATGATAATGGTGATTATGAAGATGTGTGTTTGCCACCACATTGCACTACTACGTCGCTCCTTATGCATTAAAATTATTCTGATGCATTGTAGTAGGCGAGACGCACAAAACAGTGACAGGTTGTTAAAGTATGTTCTAAATGTTAAGTCAAGTGAAAGAGCAACATATATTTGGTCTTAAAATAGTCACCAATCCTCTTTTCATAATAATTCACACAGATCTTACTCGCTCTCTAATAAAAATTAGCATTATTCAGCGTTTGTATAGTGGTGACGGAAAAAATCACACCCGCACATATACATTCGTAATACATACTTGCATACATACAAACATACATACACACACATATACATACATGCATACATACACACTGTGAAGCCACAGGATGGTAGATACCATAGACACTCATAGGAAGGAGTACACGTGGAATGTCCCGGTGAAAACATCAATAAAATGTAAACATAATAGACCGGACATTTTTGTTTAGGACATAGAAGCGAATCTGTGTACAGTTGTGTAAAACTAAAGCTCAGCAAAAAAGAAAATACCTACATTGAACTATTGTAATCTGTAATTATTGGGGCATTGAGATATGTAATACACAGCCTAATCTTTAGAAATTAGGCTTCTTATGACCAGAAAAAGGAGAAAGCTGTTTCGAAAATTACAGACAAGCCATGACGGGATCTGTTAAAGTCTAAAACTTTCCAGACATTCATCATTTAAGTATACAGGCTCATATCTAGATCTGCAGCTATATGCATGCATGAGAATACATACACAAAACAATATATATACATCTGCACGTATACTGATTTTAAATACTGTGTATATACACATACATACACAGGCAAAAATACTTCGTTGATGCTGAAATTCCAATGAAGAATCCTTGGATCTAGGTTAGAATCCAGTTCACCCTTTACTGGCAAGAAATGTTCAAATAAAACCCAATAATTAGATAAATAAAAAATATACATACATACATACGCTCTAGTATGAATGTATTCATACATGCATGTATTCACGAGATATGTACGTATTTAATCCTTGTATTTTTTTAATAATTAATGCTTTTGACTGATATGTTGAATCTCGATGTAAGATATTACAATAGTTTCTTACAGACTTACAAACATCCTCTTTATTCTGCATCCTCTTCGATAATTAACACCTTCAGCCTTGAAGAAGCCTTGTCTCTCTCGGAAATAGGCGATGGTTGCCGACAGGAAAGGCATCCGTGTGCAGAATATCTGGATAATGAACTCACTTCGACCATGTAATTATGAATTGGTGCTGGTTATAATAATGATGATGTTGATGACGACGACGACGGCAACGACGACGATGACGACGACGACGACGACGACGACGACGACGACGACGACGACGACGATGATGGTGATGATGATGATGATGATGATGATGATGATATTGATGATATTGATGATGATGATGATGATATTGTCAGCTGTTCGAGCCCATCGCTCGCCAGCTTTTTGTGGCCTCATTTTAAAGTGTTATACTCAATAAAAGTGAATTCTGTTCGTGATTGAAGCCTGCTACGTATTTTACGTTTCACATTTGCCGAACTGCTACCTTATGTGTATACATACATACATACATACATACATGCAGACACTGATTAATACACACACACATATCGAAGGCTTGGCTGTGGGGTAAAAAGCCTCCGTCCCAAACACATGGTTCCGGATTCAGTCCCACTACGCAGCAACTTGGTTAAGTGCCTTCTCCTATAGCCTCGATGTGACCAAAACCTCGTCAGTGGATTTGACAGACGGAATCTGAAAGAGCCCTTCGTGTGAGTGTATATATATATATATGTGTGTGTGTGTGTGTGTGTGGGTGTGTGTGTGTGTGTGTGTATGGGTGTGTGTGTGTATATATATATATATATATATATATATATATATATATATATACACACATACATACATTAAAAGCAGAGACACCCAGCGTTCCCTGGGATTGAAATCGTTCCTTATATGTTGGAAGATAAAAGTAAAATATTTTGTATAGAAATTTGTTATTTTTAGTTCAATTTATACTTCAATTGGGAAATCAAATCTGAATTAATAATAATAATAATAATAATAATAATAATAATAATAATAATAATAATAATAATAATAATAATAATAATAATAATAATAATAAATGAAAATTTAAAAAATTACCACTTTTATAAAGTGAGATAAATTCTGTTACATATGTTGAAGGAGATTATGTAAGAGCTTCTGGGTGAACAGCATCCTTTGTTTTCTGACTTGGAACAAAGACAAATAAGTCTTGGAAACTACGAAAATTGAAGCAACCAACATAAAGTTGACCATGAGAAAAACAAGGCTCAATTAAGAGCAAGCCAGTAGATTTGAAATTCTCACCTGGAGCTTTTTAATAGACATTGCAAAGCAAATTCACAGTGGGAATTGTGTTCGTTTGAACTGAAAAGGCATGTCTGTTGATTTGATTGGAATCTTTGAAATGAAAACCTCTTCTATAGACGCACATCCACTGATGATAGCAGCTTCAATCGCATTAGACGATAATGTCTTTGCCATCAACCTTGTCCCATTGCATAATTTAAGAGGATCTAAATTACTTAGAAACACTATTATGACTCCTATCTTCAGCTTGATTTTCATCAAGCACTGAATCAATTGATTTAATTTCCTTAATGACTGTCGGTATCTTATTCATTAATTCATGGTTAATCCTTACTGGTGTCTCATTTTTTAAAGCAACGGTTGACCTTTCACTCAACCATTTATGTGAATTATAATTATTACTTAAGCCTGGAAATACCCTGTTCTTCAGTTCAGCTGGGAAAGTCACCAAGATAGTAGTATAAATCAAAGTGTACTTTCTTATGTTCTAACTGGAGGAGCCATGTTGTAAACTGTTCTGCACACTGGTCCCCATGTAATAACGTTCGCACGATAGTATAAAAGGAGAATTTATGTACTTTATTCGAGGGGTGTGGAGAATCAATGCATGCTTCTGTTTCCTCCGATCTTGTTAATCTCGAAATGACTAGAAATGTCTGTCTGAAATCTCTTGATAAATCTAATATAACTCTTTATTGTTGCCTCATGTCCTGTAAGGTCTTCTCAAGATCTTCCATTGCACCTCCATGTGACATGGTGCATTCATCCCAAATGATCCGTTGGCATTGGTGCAACACTTCTGAACCTGAAACTTTGCTTATGTTACAACTTGGACTTTAATTTGTGACCAGGTTTAGCGGTAATTTAAAAGCGGAATGAGCTGTTCGTTCTCCTGGGAGAATACTAGCAGCAATACTAGATGAAGTTACAGCAACTAAAATTCATTTTGTTGCCTTACTTTGGAGAGAAACAATGTTGTTATAAACGTTTTACCTCTGTCACCAGGAGCATGAAGAAAGAAAATTCGTCCCTTTTGATAAAAGAAATGTCATACATAAGAATAAAGGCATCCAGACAGGAAAGAAGATATAACTGTATGTCATTACAACCGCTGTACACTTTATTTTATAATACCATATCAATATTTACATTGGTAACATTGCTTCCAATTATGGTATTTTCAATTAGAAACTGTTCTTTCATAATATTCATAAACATTCCAACTAAGACATGTCCTAGGTGAAGAAAAGACAGTATTGATATGTTCATCATTGTGTGTAAAGAGATGAGAAAGGTTTTTCCATGTATCAGTGATAACATTATTGTTATTATGCTAGAAATATATAAATACGCAAACTATAAAAGAAAATTTTCCTCACACTCTCATGTCCTATACAAACATACGCATCCTGAATGCTACAGATATTTTTTCATGTATCTATGCATATTTTATTGTGATGTTTACTGTATGTGTCCCATCATATTGGTGATCGTGTTGTTAGTCAAATCTATATTTTTTATATGATTATACCTTCCTTCCTAATTACATTTGGTGTCATCCCCTAGAGTCTTCATTTGAAAGGAAAAACAGTTTACTTGTAAACGTTTTCTATTTGTATTAAATAAGCAGTATCATTTTATTTAAATATTTCGCTCCAGAAATAGTCTTTTACTCACAAATGCAATAAGGTGTCGTGGGTATGGTTGTGAATGAAAGAAAAGAAAAGAAATGAGAATTTTACCTGAGAAAATCTGAATAAGTTGTTTTCATTAATTATGCTCCTATGTGTATTTTAATTTAAACAATAGCTATTAATGAAAGAAAAGATATATTGAGCCCTTTTAATTACTGGGTCTCTTATGCTAAAAAGGATTACATTTTTGGAAGGGATAGTATGAATTTAATAAGTTGTGTATATGTAACTATATTTAGTAGCGAAGCCTGCGGAATTTCCACTAGGTTTTACCATTTTATATAATTTTGTCATTTCTTTCAGTTGATCCATTCATCATTTGATGGTTAAGGAGAATATTATTTGCTAATCTTTATATAACAGTCATATTTTAATTCATATAATTCAAAATAAGTAATATATTTTGTGGATTATCCTCGTTATTGTTCTAATCAATGTTTTTCTGTCTCTTCACAGATATTTGTTTTTATATTTATATTTGTGGTTTCGTTTCTGCTGTTCTATTACCAGAACTTGAACCTGGAAACACAATAAGAAAACTTATGTAAAATATTAATTTTCAATGTAAAAATTCCATAGCCCTTATATTTTATATATAACCCCTGTTGCCATCTACCGTTTTCCCATACGTTAAGATATTATTACATGGATGAATCATGGATGACCAACGCAATTTATTTTGAAAACATTCGTTACAGAAACAAGTGGTGAGAATTTAATTATCAGGGCTACGCTTAAAATACTGGTAATATTGGTTCAGGAATATTTTCCAGAACAACTGGTCAACTTGACAGGGCAAATATGAGAGACATCTTTGTTCTATTCTGTGGATGTATGTTTTACGTAGATCTATATGTGGCAGTGTATTACATGGTTCTATTTATGTCTGTTTAGATTTGACATTGATCTCTAGTAATACATAAATTTTACGGAGGTCTATCTTCTGCAATGTGCAAATTTTACATGGATCTCTCCGTGGCAGCATGTACATTTTCACAACGATATATCAATCCATCTAACTCACTTCACTGTCTCTCCTCTTCTTTTCTGTCTGTCTTTCTCTCTCAACGATTACAATGAAGACAGTTCCAGTTCATTTGATCAACGAAAGAGACTGCTCGTGAAACTAACGCACACATAAGTGAGCTCTGCACACACACACACACGTAACCTGAACGTAGTTATCAGGAAGATTTAGCATAAAACAGAATGCCAGCTGATTGGACTCGGGTAATATGAAATAGAGTGTCTTGCTCAAGATCGAAATGCACCGTTGGTAATCGAACTCACGACTTTACGATCGTAGCTGAATGCCCTAGCTACGAAGCCACGCGCCTTCTTATGTCTCTTTATGCATGTATATATAAATAGAAAGATGCATGATTCTATATACTTATATGTTTGTGTATACACACACACACACACACACATATATATATATATATATATATATATATATATATATATATATATATATATATATATATATATAAAATAAAATTAGGGATGAAACTCCCAATTTACAGGTAAAAACTCAATCAAATTCAATTTATTAAAAATTAAAATTAAATTAAGTTTCACCGTATAAAATATATATGTGACAGTGGATTTTCATCGATGAGTTCATGAACCTTAGTTCTTTTCCCTAAAACTATATATATATATATACATATATATATATATATATATATATATATATATATATATATATATATATATATATATATATATATATATATATATGCATACGTACATACATACACACATGCGTACGTACGTACATACAAAAATACATGCATACATACAGATGAAGATGGTGACAAGAATGGAGTTGGTAATTATTATGATGTCTATCCTGTCCTAAAAGCGATGATGTTGACAATGGTTGACTGGGTAGAAGTGGTGTTTGTGATTAGCCCCATTATGACATATTGTCCCTCGTTGTGGTGGTGGCAGGAATAAGAAAGATCAAATTGCACTTACTTTTATTGGTTTTTACAACTTTACTACTGGCTTTCTCTTTCTTTTGTTTACAAATACACTTGCAAATGACGTCTCTGGTGTCTTTCTTGTATATACAGTAGAATAAGAAGATAAACGTTCCTTGAAAGGTATTGAAGATGACAAAAAGAATTTCAAACACTCCTGCTGCTTCCCCAACAGCGAAGAATGCAAAGACCCAGGATAACCCGAACAGGAAAATCAAACCAACAACACCAAAAACACGTAGTTTTCTGGTTTTGCATTGAAGCAGCTTCTTACTTTGTATTACGATAATGCGCCAGATAATGATAAAAAACATGGTGGCGTTGAAGACGAGAATAATCACAACGGGAGCCAGGAAAGCAGCATAGAAAGGTATCCCGGATAACCAACAACTGCAAGTAAATACAAAAATCAATTGAGGAAGGAAATTTATCAAATGTTCAATCAATAAATACATGGGTCGCGGAAGAGTTAGAGAGAGAAGTGATTCTGAGCTAAAATGAAACAAAAGACAAGCTCAAACTTCCAGTGAGTCACATAGTTATGTACAAACACTAACGCATTCCTATCGAATATTTCAATATCCAGACACTTTAAAACACCACTATCCTTCAATATATATATATATACATATATATATATATATATATATATATATATATATATATATATATATATATAGAGAGAGAGAGAGAGAGAGAGAGAGAGAGAGAGATTTTTTTTTTTTTTACTTTTTTATTTATTTATGTGTTTCAGCCAAGTGGCTGCGGTCATGCTGGAGCACCACCGTGATTTTCCCGTTCCTTGCATGGCTCTTCTCTCCCACCTGACATGGTCCAATCAAGAGTTTTGATGGCACATCTGGTGTATAAGAGAATTTGACACAGCTGCCCTAAACTGCGTCTCATTACGAGCCATTGGTTCGTCTGGTATCGTGGAGAGGAAAGCGTCAAGTTTTGTCTTGAAGACCTCCGCATCCATGTCTTGCATGTCTCTCAAATGTTTTGGCAGGGCATTGAAGAGCTGAGGTCCTCTGAAACCGAGGCTGCTGCAGTATCTCGTTCTTATGTGAGATGCAGTGGACGGTACCTTTGGCACCATGCAGTGGCGACCCGTGCGGGCATTCCTGTAGTATTTGATACCAAAGTTTGGCACCAGTCCTTCCAGTATTTTCCATATGTATATTATTACATATCTCTCCGGCCTGCGCTCCAGGGAGTAGAGACCTAGTGCCTTCAGTCGCTCCCTGTAGTTCATCTGTGGGACTGTGGCGATCTTTTTTGTATAGTGCCGCTGAATTGCCTCGAGTTTTGCTGTCCGCTTAACACTGTGTGGTGACCACAACTGAGAGCAATAGTCTAGGCGGCTCAGAACAAATGTCTTCCATAGAGTCAACATGACTTTTTGATCCCTTGTACGGAAAGTCCTCAGTATCCACCCCGCCAGTTGTGTGCACCTTGCTGTCAACTTGACAATGTGCATGTGAAATGATGCATCACTACACATGTTGATGCCCAGATCTCTAACTGTTTGTGGTTCTGGGATTGCAGTACCTCCAGGCCCTGTGTATGCCAGTTGGGAGGTACTTGTGGTCTTGTAGCGCAGTACTTGAAATTTTTTTGCATTGAACTGCATATTATTTTGCTCTGCCCACTCATATATTGCACTTAGGTCATTCTGCAGGCTTACAATATCATCAGGATTCTTTATTGCCTGAGATATCTTTGTGTCATCAGCATAGCTAGTGACAGTGGCTCTCCGAGTGACCGTGGGCATGTCCAGAAGGGCCACTATGAACAGTAGTGGCCCCAGAACAGTTCCCTGTGGAACACCGCTCAATATCTGTGTTTCCCTAGATAGTTCTCCATTGGCTGCAACTGTCTGACTTCTACCATTCAAGAAGTCATGCAGCCACTCTCCTAATTTACCAGCTATGCCAAGGTTTCGCAGCTTGTGACATATCAAGCCATGATCAACTTTGTCAAAGGCTTTTGCAAAGTCGAGATATATCACATCAACATTTGAATGGTCAAGTAGCTGCTTCAGGACCCAGTCATAATGCTGCAAGAGCTGCGTGAGGCAGCTTCTACCTGGACGGACACCATGCTGGGTCTCATTCAGCAAGTCATTTTCTTCTAGGAACGCAATCAATCTCCTTCTGACAATTCGTTCCATGACTTTGCTAATATGTGAAGTCAGAGAGATGGGCCTATAGTTTCCAGCCTCTGCTCTGCTTCCACCTTTATGGATAGGACATATGGTGCCTTCCTTCAGCGTTTTGGGAAGTTTACCATTTGCAAGGAAACTCTGGAAGAATATCCGGAGTGGTCCTGCTAATTCTTGTTTACACGACTTTAAGAGGACAGCTGGGAAACCATCGGGGCCAGTTGCCGAATTTGAGCTCATTTCATTTATGGCAGCTATCCCATCTTCCTCTTCAATGTCGATGTAGGTAATGGATGCAGTCTTTTTCTGCTGAGTGCTATTGTCAAAGAAATCAGCTGGGTTCTTTATCTGCATGTGACTCAGAGGAGAGGTGAAGACACTCTTGAATTGTGTACTGAGCACTTCACTTATCCATGTGGGATCTGCAGTCAGTGAGCCATTAGGCAGGAACAGGGGTCCTATCTTATACTGCACCGTAGCAGTCTCCTTTGCAAATCTATAGAAAGCCTTGTGGTTTGTTTTTATGCTTTCTACTGCTCTCTTTTCCTTCTCTTCTCTCTCCTTTTCATGGGAGAGTTTAATTTTGTTTTCTATTTCTAACAGTGTTAGTTTTAATTTAGCCCTTTTCCTATCCTCCAGTTCTCTATTTAACTGGTTTGAGACCGTTGTTCTTTGTCTCATAAGGATTTTCCTGTCTCTAGGAATTCTATTGGCATGTTTGCTGGTCTTTCTATATGGCACGTATTTGGTCCATATGTCTTGTATGGTTGACATAAAATGACTTAGTTTGAGGTCATTGTCTTGTATAGAAAGGCTGTCATGCCAGTTTTGATTTCGAATCACTCTGCGAATTGACTTCCAGTCCGCCCCGTGGAAATTCAGGTTGGATATTGCTTGAGTCCTCTTGGTGGGGTGGGTGTCAGTGGGTTGTCTAGGACCATACATAGTTAATTCTATAATGTTATGATCTGAGAGAGATGTGGGCGTTATTTTCACATTATGGATTAGGCTCACATTGTTTGTGAAGCAGAGATCCAAAATATTGCTTCCCCTGGTTGGTTGGAGTATCACTTGTTCCATGAACAGCATGTTGGATAGTTCTAGCAATGATTTTGCCTGGCTTTGTTCATGCAGTGACATCCCAGAGAGGATGTGACCTTCAGGCCATTTAACATTTGGGAGGTTAAAGTCGCCTAGGAAAAGTATATTGATGTGTTGGTCCAGATTTGTCAGGACCTCTTCTATGCGTCTGAGGCTGTCCTCAAATTTACCTTCCTGCTTTGCGGTCTTTGGTGGACGGTATGTTGAGCATACAACTACATCAATTTGTTTTATGTGTACTATTAAAGTATCACATACAGAGTTTGAGTGTGATAGTAGTAGTAGGGGTGTGACATCTTCTCGGATGTACATTGCAACTCCCCCATGACTTCTATCCCTTCTGTCTGTTCGGAGTACGGCATACTCTGGTATATTTATCTCCGCATCTGCTATATTAGGTGTTAGATGCGTTTCGGTAAGCACCATGCATATTGCTTGATTGCATGTTACTAGGTCTTTCAAGTATAGGAACTTGTCTTTGCCGCCTGTTCGTAATAGGCCCCGGATATTCAGTAGGAATATCGGTGTGATATCTGTGCAGGGGTTCCTGGTGTTAGCGGTGGCCATCCCTGATCCATCATTTGTGGTGGTCTTGGACAATGGTTCGTGCGGCGTTGACTCTGTACCCTCTGCATCCACGTTAACTGTTGTACCATTTTCTGGGCCACGCTTAAAAAAGCTTGCTGCTCAGCTACTGCAGTTCGTACAGCCTCTGCATACAGCCCTTTTGGGGGGGGGGGAGCAGAAGGAATATACGGACTTCTCTCTTTGTGAGTCCTGTTGGTATTCTGTGGATTATGTGTACGTAGATTTAAGCTTTCTGATCTCCCTTTTCTGCGCTCCCGCTTATTTTCTTGTAAGTGGTTATCTAGCTTGTTTAGCTGGTGGTGTTTGGGATGGGCAAATTTGCAGTTTCGTCCCTTTTCCCCATGCCAGCAGGTACCATTTAGGTAGAATTTACAGATCTGTTTCTTTTTCTCTGTTTGACGTGTTTGGGCTTGAAGCCTGTTTGTGTTTACCGTCTTCTTGTCTGTTCTCCTGTCTTTGTCGTTTGTGGTTCAGCGTTGACTGTATTCACCATGGTCATTGCATCCCACATCGGTGGCTACAACACTGGTGGCATCTGCCTTGTCTTGGTGATCCGTTTGGTCCTCCTGAGCCTGAGCACAGTGTGCAGGGTCTTCACTGTCCATGTTTGTGTCCGCGTCTCTCATAATGCCTTCTAGGAGGTCAAGTTGCGGTTTCACGAGCTCGTAGGAGCGAATGAGCTCCAGTTTCTTTCGATCAATTTGAGCCATTGACCTGTGGAAATTGTACCTATCCAGGCTTTCGGCTATTAGATCGTTTGCTGGTGATCCTTTGACCAGATTCCATGCGTGTCCAAGAAGGCGAACTTCCTCCAGCTGCCAGTTTCGGCGCATCTTCATCTTCTTGTTGGCCTCAACTTGGCGCTGTACAAAGTCTCGTCCTCTGGTATCCACCATGGTGCACGATATTTGAGAGAGAGAGGTTATCTTAAAGTATATAGAAATAGTACTAGAAAGAAGAGTATAAAGAGGGGAGGGACAAGGGAGAATACGAAGTAGAGCGAGTAGAGAGTGCGTACGGAGTACGAGATAGATAGATAGATAGAGAGAGAGAGAGAGAGAGAGAGGATGTGATAGGAATAGAGATGTATGAGAGAGAGAGAGAAGATAACTCAAGAGAGAAACAAACAAAACGAGGCAAGACAAAATGAAAAGAATGAAAATATATACATATATATATATATATATATATATATATATATATATATAGACACAGACATATACACACACATATATATATATATATATATATATATATATATATATATATATATATATATATATATATATATATGTATATATATATATATATATATATATATATATATATATATATATATATATATATATATATATATGTATATATATATATGTATGTATGTATGTATGAGGGAGAGAAGATAACTCGAGAGAGAGAAACAAACAAGACAAAATGAAAATGAGAAGAAAAACGAAAAATGAAAAACGAAAAATATATATATCACGGAAAACAGAGAGAGAGAGGGTGAGAAACAGAGTAACTAAGAGAGAAAAAGTGAGGGAGAGAAGATGGGATAAGAGTAGAATAGAGATTTTGATTAAGAGTGTTAAAACGAGGTGACTATAAGGGAAATTGAGTGAAAGTCTTTAATACTTTAAATAAAATATATATATATACATATATAAATATATATATATATTACATTTCTTTATGGTAACGTTTTAAATATGCAAATACAGCTCCTATTTTATTATGCCAACCACCGTCTAATAATGCTGACTAGTGAACTAGTTTTTCGGGTTTTCATCAAGTTATAGCGATATAACCTAGGCGAAATATAATAATAATAACAATAATCCGAGGCGGGAATTTATGAATATTTAATGCATCGCTACACTTCAAATTTATACTGGTAAAAAGAAAAGACATCCCTCTATAGTTCACCTACTAACGTTATATCACCTTAAGAAATGAATCAATGGTAATTATAAACTGGATGCTAACGGGTACTACGGACTACATTGTAATTATCCCAGAAATACGGATTGTATTACATGTTTACAAATTCTATCCTAGGATTATTATTATTATTATCATCATCATCATCATCATCATTATTATTATTATTATTATTATTATTATTATTATTATTATTATTATTATTATATTTGTATATATATATATATATATATATATAATTATGTGTATTTCTTCTATTTTAATGAATAAAAATTCTTCTGATAGAATAAATGGGTTAATAGAAACCAATGTAACAAAGAACACAAAATAACTGTGGTTTAGTTCCTGTTTTTAAAGCAGGAACTCTTTGGAATTTTGGGTATTTGAGTATATTTAAGAATTTAAGGATTGGAGAAAACGCATGTTTTAATTGCATAATTTATTCCAACATATGTTTCAAAGGATTACAACCTGTGTGATCCATAGGGATCTTTGATATTAAAATTGTAACCTTCTCATCAGGGAAAGCATGGGAATCATCTTAAACGTAAGACATTATGACCGATTATGAAAACAATAGATGGATAAGGTTATGACTTGATTCATTTGAAAAAAACCGTTAGAGAATTGGACGCTGCCGGATAGTGGGTTGGACAACACATACCAATCAATGTGTGAGAGCGTACATGTATACATAAATACACATACACAAACACACACATATACGTGCATACTGATACACACACACACATATACATATATATATGTATATACACATACATACACATGTGCACCCGTATATACATATGTATACATATATATATATATATATATACACACACACACACACACACACACATATATATATATATATATATATATATATATATATACACACACTCATACGTCCACATTCATACATATGCACATACGTACCCACGCATATACAAATATACACATGTGTGCATGTCCCCATATACACATATGTATCCACTTATATATACACACATGTATAAATAGAAATAGATTCATGCACATACACATAGCTATACATCTACGCCTATTACCTAATCAAATAAACAGATTCGCATATACATATACATACATGTATACATACGTAAACACACGCATGCACATACATACATACATACAAATCCATATACATATACATATACATATATACATATATATACATATATATATGTGTGTGTATATATAAAAATGAAAAATAACTCAAGTGTTTTATATATACATACATACACACACACATATACATACATCCACATATCCATATATGTGTGTGTGTGCATGCATACATATACACATACACACATGTACACATACATATACATACATAAAAACACATACACGCATACATACATATATACATACACACACATACATATAGAAATATGCACTTACATGCAGAACCTAATAACGTATATACATATGGTTTTATACAAATACATACACAATTATACATGCTTACATATACGTAGATTTGTACACATATACACACACATATATATATATATATACTTACAAACATACATACACCCCCCACACAGGTGTACATGTATACATACATACACACAGATACACTCATCCACACACCTATATACCCATATACATACATATATGCATATATATACATACACATACACATACATACATACATATATATATATATACATATATATATATATATATACATATATATATATATATATATATATATATTTATATATATATATACACATACACTCAAATACATGTACATACACACACACACATACACATGCACACATACCCATACACATACATACATATATACATACACATACACACACATACAGATACAGACACAGACACATACATATATATACATATGTGTGTGTGTGTGTGTGTGTGTGTGTGTGTGTGTGTGTGTGTCTGTGTGTGTGTATACACATGTGGACACGCACACTCACATAAACTTGTATACTCAATCATATACACACATTTATATTTACACATACATAAAACATCTAAACGTTTACTTATATTTTTTTTAAATAAAAATAAAGATAAAAAATACATCTACACAAATATGCTCCCATACTTATTCACAAGTACATTCATATTTGAATATATAAACAAACCTATGTTTTAATAAATACATTTTTACACAAAAATGTCCATACATCCAAAAAATCATACGTAAATGCATATTTATATATTTAAAAAAAAAAAATATTGATAAGAGTCAAAACAAGGGTAAGAGTGAAAATATAAATGATAATGCGTATATGTACACAGAAAAATCAGTTAAAACATCTCTATTTTATACAAAACCCTAAATATGTATACACAGACACACACACACACACACACACACACACACATATATATATATATACACATTATCTCTCACAGATACACGCGTATATATAAAAAAACACCCATACCGGTATGTTCATACGTACATAAATTTAGTATGTTATGGTTGTTACAATGGTTTATCAAGATTTAAAATATACTCTAATTAAGGTTAATAAATTACGAAAGTATAGATAAATAATTAGAATCGTAAGTAATTTTAATCTTCTAACCTTTGAGGGAAAAACTAATGTTTTATTAGAACTATTTTAAGTATTTACTTATTACGGGCAAATATGATAGCGTTTTATAAAAACCTTTATTGTTATTTGAATGCAGAATATATATGTTTTTGCCAATGTTTGCATTTGTAAGAATGTTCAATGAAATTATTAACCAGACAATTCTCTGAAAATAAAATAAAAAGAAATTCTGTTACACATAAATCACAGAATTTTCCACCCTTTTCATATGGCTTAGAAATAGAAAGAATAAGCCAGTCTAGTTTAAATTTAATGTTATTATCTTTAAGATCCCAAATTAGTTTGCTAAGGCTCGTGGTATTACGTTTGCTTCTATCTCTAAAGGATGAAAAATGGTTAGAAATTCTAGTGGATAAAGGTGTAGAGGAAGAACCTAGGTAAAAGTAAGTATTCTTGGGAGTACTAACTTGACATTGGTAGATAGTGTTTCTGAGTGTCACATTTTCACTTAAAAAACTAATTCTTTTGGAATTGACTTCTGAAATAATGATTTTGTTGTTGTGACTTTTACTATTATGTGTTGTGTTATTAATATTGTTCCCTATATTATTATTATTATTGCTATTTTGGTAAGGGTTAATAACGTTTGGTTCAATGATATTACTGTTTGAACTCTCTAGTGGATGCAAAAGCCTCATATTGTGTGTAGATATTATCTGTGAAATGTTCTTCATGTTAGAGAAACCGAATCTAACCTTGTGTGTATTTATGACTTGGGAGTAATGAGAGTGTTTAGGAAAGTTCTTATCTATAGCGTTTTGGAACTGGGATACCAAATTTGTTTTTACATTTTTACTGTAAGGAAGAACTACCCAGACATATTTATTAGGTTCTGGTTTAGAATGTTTTCCGGTATTGTTTATAAATAGTCTTCGTTTATTGTTATCATTGGGACAAGGTTTTATTTGACTTTTATTTCCCTTATTTCGTGAAAGGATGTTAAACTTGTTGCTATCGTTAGGTAATTTATGGTTGTAGTTATCTTCGTATTTATTGTTATTATTTAAATTAAAAGCTTTATCATTATAATTATTGATATTAAGAATATTATTATTAGTATTGTTATTACTCATATCGGTTTCATAATTAGAATCTATATAATTAACCTTTTCTCTGTAACCTGCTTTTGATAAAGCTAAGTTGTAAAATTCAGCCTCCTTATTGAAAATGCATTCGTTCGTAGAAAGATTGGATAGTCTAAGAGAAATATTTTTGACCAAATTTCTCGTTACTGAGTTTGGATGATTGCTGGATTTACTGATATATTTTAGGTTAGTGGAGGGTTTATGATACGGGAAAAATGTTTTAATGTGTAGATCTAAAGTGACGTCCAAGAAGTTAGCTATAGATGTTTCATCTTCAAATACTATACCAAAGCCCATTCTGCTAAAACACCTAGCTAATTTATTTTTAACTTTTTGTATTTTTTGATTTGTGGTGTTCTCTAAGTATAATAGACAGTCGTCTCTGTATAGACCACCCTTAACATTTGGGAATTGGTCTTCTAATTCGTATAGAATGAATGTGCATATTAAGTCAGCAATTTGAGCTGAATCGGAACTTCCCATCGGAACGTCGAATCCTTCTGGTGTGTACTTACGTATCCATAGTTTTTTATTAAACTTAATTATGGAATTTCTAGCTGCTTTAATGACTTTAAACTCGTCTCTAGGCATACCCGCCTTCTTGTGAGCAAACCAAAGTGCTGTATTTAAAATAATGGGGTTAATTGAGGGATAGAAATTAGAAATGTCAAATTGGATAAATTTGGCATTGTTTTTGTTGTTAATATTGGTTACAATTTTAATATCAAAGATCCCTATGGATCACACAGGTTGTAATCCTTTGAAAGATATGTAGGAATAAAGTATGCAATTATAACATGCGTTTTCTCCAATCCTTAAATTCTTAAATATATATATATATATATATATATATATATATATATATATATATATATATATACATATGTATGCATATGCATGTATATATGTATATTTGTGTGTGTCTTTGAGTATGTGTGTCAGTACACATGCACGGTACACAGCAATATTCTTTGCTTTGTGATGCCATGCTGGGACCAGACACGAGAATGAAGAGACCGGAAGAAGTCAGTTGCTCTCTGCAGCCTGAAGGATATTTCCTCATCCAGAGAGCAAGAACGGCCGAGTGTGCTGCCCAGGTAGATGAATTGTCTACCACTTCCACAATTGTTCCTTCAACCAAGATAGCATGTAATGATCCTTGAACGCTTTCATCAGTGATGTCTCAGACGCATTTTGAATGTTGGTTCGACCTTAAAAACTCCAGACACACAGGTCCTGATCACAAATGATGTCTTGAATGGTGATGGTGCACAGTTACCAGTTACGTTGGACTGGGCATCCTATTAGAATGAAGGATATCAGGATTCATAAATAGATGGGGAACTTGTGAATGAAAAGAAACCCCGGCAGTAACTGAACCTGCGATTTAAGGACTGTGTGAAGTTCTCATTAAAGGCCTGTGATATGCAGGAGACTGACTGGGAGAGCAATTACTCTCATCGCCAAAGATGGAGGAAGCAGAATAAGGAAGGGTCGACACTTTTGAGAAAGCACATATTCTGCATGAAGAAATTACGCGTGTTGCTCGAAAGTGCACCGCTGTGTAGTGAATGGGGAAAGCTTGGTCTGTAATATATGCTTGTCAAGAGCAGGGCTCATTAGCCACCACCGGAACCGCAAATGCAAAATATAAGTTAGTCCTAGACAACACAATGTTCCTGAAGTTCTAGCAATGGTCTTCCTCGCTCACGAACTGGCAGAAACGTTAGCACGCCGGGCGAAATGCTTAGCGGTATTTCGTCTGCCGCTACGTTCTGAGTTCAAATTCCGCCGAGGTCGACTTTGCCTTTCATCCTTTCGGGGTCGATCAAATAAGTACCAGTTACGCAATGGGGTCGGTATAATCGACTTAATCCGTTTGTCTGTCCTTGTTTGTCCCCTCTGTGTGTAGCCCCTTGTGGGTAGTAAAGAAATAACACACACACACACATACACACACACACACACACACACACACACACATATGTATATATAAATATACGTGTGTGTAGGTATTATCTATGTGTATGTGCGTGTGTCTGTGTATGCATTTTAGTATATGTTATCCCTATCATCAATGAAAATCTTGCTTTAGCTTGATGGTAGTTTATCCACCATTCTTCGTTATTCAAATCATAAATAAATCTAGCAAGCTATTAGTTGTGGAGAGCAAAGACAATTTGATGAATAAAACATAAATACTTACACTTGTGTATGTTCAATCCTGATGTAATTGTTTGTGTAGTTAATTGCCAAAGTAATTATGACAACGACAGCTGGAAGACCTGACAAGGACATTTACAGAAAGGAAGAAACATATGTAGATATTAGTCAATATTTAAAATCATAAATATATGACATTTAAATCGATTTAGTTGACCATGTTTTATTTGAGAAAAATGTCTGCTTGAAAAGATATCCATATTTATGTTCAGGTACTCTAGTCAAGTTCTACTAATTACTCATTTGGCTTCTAGAAATTACAACTAGTGTATGTCTTCGATTCTATCAACGATATGTTTCACTGGGAAACAAAAATTAAAAATTGCTGCAAGTTCCGGCCAAATTAATTGTTGCGTCAGGTGAAGTACAAAATGAATAACTCTTAGCTTTTTCTAGAGATGAGATAAAACTGAATTTTTTTGCGGGAAAATGAAAGTAATCTTATGTTGCCCTAATGATCAACCTGAGAATATGTTTCTTTATAATTTACGTGTAATCTGTATATATAAATATTACATCTCGTTTCAGCTACTTACCCCAGGCAAAAATTGAACTCTTCAGGACAAAATGTGACTGATATGTTTTAAATACAATAACAGCAGCTAGACAAACGTGAAATGCTTCCACAGCCATCCACATGAGAGATGTCAGAAGGAAGTAGTGTAACAGAGCAGCCACTGCCTACAATAACAATAACAGCAACAATAACAATAATGATTTCCAACATTCACATACATAAACTCAAATATATAGTTAAGTAGGCATCTGTCCTTGGTGGATATGTTATATTATTGAACCCAGAAGTATAAAAATTAAAATAGAAATTTCAGCACAAAACATAAAGAGATGTAATTCAATACAGAAATGAATTTTGTTTGGTGCCTTTGCCAATCGACAACATTATCAATGTGTAATAATAATAATAATAATAATAATAATAATAATAATAATAATAATGCCTCCCCACCAGAAATTACCAAAAACATATAATGAAAGGAAACATAACAAGTAACTGTAGAATATGTGGCGATGGACAACAAACAATAAACCGTATTATCCCTGGCTGCCCAGTCCTGGCTAAGAAGGAATATATTCACAGACACGACAGAGCTGGGACCTATATACACTGGAAGCTATGCCAACACTATGGAATAACAACAGAAAAAAGATGGTATAAACACACGCCAGAAAAGGTCACAGAAAACGAGAAAGCAACCATACTCTGGGATATGCCAATACACACAGATAGAGAAATTAAGGCAAATAGACCAGATATAGTTGTCAAAGATCATGAAGGAAAAGAATGCTTTCTAATTGATGTATCAATACCAGCAGATGACAACGTTTCCCTAAAAGAAATGGGGAAACTTTCAAAATACAAAGACCTGGAAATAGAGGTAACTCGAATGTGGAATCGAAAAAGAGAAACAATTCCTATCATAGTAGGTGCCTTAGGTATAATAAAAAAAAATATTCAGGCAATTACATAACAAAACCACTAGGACTTGCAAATATATATAATATACAGAAAATTGCACTACTGGGCACTGCACACATCCTATGCAAAACACTTTCAATACAGTAACCATAAGAGCACCACAGCAAACCACAGCACATACCCAAGGCACACAGTGCTGCACTCGGTAGTGAAGTGAAAGCAGGTTATAAAAATAAAACTACTGAACAATAATAATAATAATAATAATAATAATAATAATAATAATAATAATAATAACAACAATAATAATAATAATAATAATAATAATAATAATAATAATAATAATAATAATAATAATAATAATAATAATAATAATATTAATAATAATAATAATAATAATAATAATAATAATAATAATAATAATAATAATAATAAATGAACGAAGGGAGAATGATTAAGAGGAAGTGTTACGTAACTAGCGTAGAAATACCTCGGATTAATGAGAGTTTTAGAGACCCTGCCGATGGGCTACAAAGGATGGTCGTTGTTGAAAATAGAGAGGTAGGAGTTGAAAGCAGAGAGAAGAGAAGAGAGCAAGAACAGAGAAATGACGATGAGCTGTTAAGTATGAGGAACAGGGATGTTATACAGTGACCCCTGATACTTTGGTGGGTGGACATGCAAAGGAAATGGACCAACTAGATAATCAATGGCTTGAAATTCAAAGGCGACTCACCAGCTTGATGAATGCTCTAAAAGAAAAAAATAACCACAAGAGAAGGGTAGATAGGACTGTGATAAATAAAGTAACACTAAAGATAAATACTGCCATACCATACATCCGGATCGAGGACATAACACAAACAAGGTATCTTCTCCGGGCTGTTGCGCTACTTGTTGAGGAGAAATTACAACTTAAGAGAACAAAAAATTGTGCAACAAAAGAACCATTGTGGAGACGACACATTGAAAGTGACATAATGCGGGCACAGCAAGATCTACGAAAAATTGACCGATGCTTGAGAGGAAACTAGGGAAATGGGTAAACGACCGACAGAGAAAAATTAGAGAAAAAATATAAAATACAGAAGGACGGGATTGATACAGTAATAGAGCATTTAAAAAACAGGATCATGGAAAAAAACAGAGGATCAGATGATCTGTGAACAGAAATAAGCAATTCGAGCTGAATAGATCGTTCAAAAATAACCCGAAGCAATTCTTCCGAAAGTAAGAAGGAGATAATAGGGAAAATGTAGCTCCTAGTGCATATCAAGCCAGAAGTTCTGGAGCGCAAGATGGGGAAACAATGTGATGCATAAAAGGGATGCAATGTGGATGGGAACTATCAAGACAGAATTACAAGCATGGGTGATGTGAAAGTATAACTGGATAAAGTGCCTAACTGATATGACTTATGGCTTTTGGCCGAAGGGATGCCACAAGGCACATGTGAAAGACTAGCAGCCCAATTGAATGAGCTTGTCCAGAAAGGTACAGTCTTCGCTGGATGGTGTCTGGGACGACAACACTTATAATGAAAGATAGAAGAAAGGGGAATATTGTGGGAAACTAGCGTCCCATAGAATGCCTAAACATAATCTGGAAGATACTCATTAGAATATGTGCGGCAAAGACATACTTTTCTGACACAAACATGTCTATAGCTTGGATTGACTTTAAGAAGGCATATCATATGATGCCTCATACGTGGATCATTGGATCGTGGAATGCCTGCAGATGTTTGTTGTTGCTGACAACATCGCAAATGTTCTGATGCAGAGCATGAAAGAGTGGGAATCCAAATTGTACTAGAGTAAATGCATTACTTGGAGACATTGATATTTATTAAAAGGCGTTTCTTCCATGGTGAATCGTTTTCTCCGTTACTATTTGTAATTTGTAATTAGAATAGTTAAGATAGTTTACCGATGTATGAAGAAAGGCCCATCATTGAACCTTCTTCTGTTTATGGATGACCTGAAATTGTTTATGAAATCTGAAAAACAGATAGATACCTTAACTAAAACACTTCAGAAAAGTGGTTGGGACATCGATATGGACTTTGGGCTTACCAAATGCTCAGTACTTAATACGAAATAATGGAAGAAAGCAGCCTGTAGAGGATTTCAGTTATCATCAGGAGAGATCATGGGTGAACCCGACGGTAGTGGCTATAGATATTTAGGGATTTTAGAGCTGGATGACATTCGACACAGAGAAATGAAAGTCAAGGTCAGCGCGGCGTATCAAAAAAGATGAAGCTAGAGTGGAAATCCAACCTGAATGTCAAACATTTGATTAGCGCAGTTGGGGTGGTCAGATATAATGCGTCCATCCTGAAATGGACTAAAGAGGAAATATCAACTGTGATAGAACGACGGGAAAGTTGATGACGCTGCATGGGGCGCTACAACCTAAAGCCAAGTAAACAGACTGTATATGAAAAGAAAGAATGGTGGCATAGCACTAATTAGTATAGACCATTGTATAAGGAGGGAAAGGAGAAGGTTTCCGAGTATTTGATGAATAATGATTAAGATCTGCTGCAATATGCCGCGAAAGATATGGGTGTAAATGCAGATGAAATGATGAGCAAGGAAGAGTTTTACCAAAGAGAAGAGGAGAAGAGAAAGCAAGAATTTATTGAAATGATAATGCACGGACAGTTGGAAAGGAATACGCAAGACGTTAAGGATAATACAACATCGTGGGCATGGGTTCAGTAAAGTAATTTGAGGCATACTACCGGAAGCCTGATCATTGCTGTACAAGACCAGGCTTTCGCTACCAATTCAGTGAAGTATAACATCTATAAAACTTCTGACACGCAGAAATGCAGACTCTCTGGAAAGAGTGTGGAAAATGTGACCGACTTGGTAAGTGGGTGTGAGAGATTTGCAGAAACAAATACAAGCGCCGTCACGATAAAGTGTGCATGTATCTGTATTGGCTCTTATGCCGTAAATACCAATATGAAGTAACAGATAACTGGTATGAGCATGTACCAAGTAAAGTTATGTAGGAGGATAGAAAAGTAACGATACTCTGGGACTATGGTTTTCAGACGGATCGTGTAATCGAACACCGTCGGCCGAATATTGTAATATTGAATATGAGAAACAAATACTGTCAGATCATTGATGTAGCCATACCAAATGACATGACTGTTGTGAGTAAAGAGGTTGAAAAATTACCAAGTACTCCGAATTGAAAGAGGAAATGGCAAAACTGTATGGAATGCGAGAGGGTAATGTAAAAGTGCTACCAGTGGCTCAATTCCATCAATACTTTTTAAGGAAACTGGAAATCCCAAGACTGATGTCTTGCAAAAAGCAGTTTTATTGGGAAAGTATTATTTATCTGAGGTCCTTGTGTTACGAAGGAATAATAATAATAATAATAATAATAATAATAATAATAATAATAATAATAATTCTTTCCAATTTAATAATAATTGGAAAGATTAATAATTCTTTCCAATTTCAACACAAAACCGGTAATTTTTAGAAACAGGATTAGTCGATATAAAATACCCCAATACTCCTCTGCTACTTTAATTCCTCGAGCCCAGAATGATGAGAGGCTCAGATGAACTCTGGAGAGATCAGTCAATTTTGCCTTGCGGCACTTCACGTCGATAAATTCAAGTTTTCTACAACTACTAGTAGAGTATAGGGGTTGATGGTATCAACAAAACAATTCTCCCTAAAAGTTGCAGGTCTTGTATCAAAATATAAAACGCCTGAAATAATTAATATTTGTTGCTTTAGTAGATAGAAAGGGCTTAATCAGACATTGGGTCATCCCATAAATAATAGATTTTTATACTTCTTTTACTTTTCAAAATTAAGATATAGTTCTTCTTTTAATCTAAAATATGCCCTCTTTCCTTTTCTACAATGCTCTTTCATATCTCTAGTAGACCTGCAAGGCTCATCTTCCAAAATTCGTTTGTCCGTCACGAAAAGTACACGTCCAGTACTGTTCTGATATTGTCTGCAAACTTCATATTTTTTCCGTCCAAATGATTTTGAAGATCGCAGAATAAATGATAATCATGTGAAGCCCTGTCTGGCTGGAACATCGTCTCCCATTCAAACTGCTCCAGCCTTTCGAATGTCATTCTCACTGTATGTGGCCGAGCATTATCCTGATGGAAAAACGCCTTTCGTCTAGAAACCAAAAATGGTCGTTTTCTTCACGCACTGACCTGAATGACTGGTTGAATGACCAAATCCAAGATTCTCTGCTATTTCTTCAACCGACACAATGGAAGTTTGTTCCACCAAAGTTAGCAGGACATCCTCGTCGAGCTCTACATATGTTCCAGGACGAGGCTCGTCTTCTAGGTTGTAGATTCCGGCTCGGAATTTCTGATGGGATGACCCAATACAATAAAATTAAAATAATGTTGAATAGAAAGCTAACATAGTCAATTTGGGTGGGTCAGATGTTTAATATATATGCGAGGAGAATTTATCGAAATTTTTATACAAAATATAGCTTGACGAATAAAAATTTATTTTCTCATTATCTCGAGGTTTTACCATAAGAATGTTGTCATCTGAAAATAAAGCATTGGTCAAATGAAAAAAATGCAAGGACGAAATATGACAACATTAAATGTATCTAGTGACGTTGGAAGAATTTGAATACAGATGCAGCCTGGGCTATTACTGGGTGAAATCTATATGAACTCGTTCGTAGTGTTTCATGTAAAACAAAATTCGTACTGGTTAAAATGTGTTTTCACTTACCTTACAAACAACTGCTATTTTTGAGCCATATTGTTGCGTCCCAACAAGGAAGATTAAATTAGTGATGGCCAAAGAAATGCACAAGTTTACTAAAATCTTTGAAGCCATTAATATCCTTAGATATCTGAAATAACGGGAAAAGGAAAGAAAATATTTCATTCAATAAAGTACAGGTAAAAACAAAAAAAAACTCAGTACATAAATAATAACTACAACAGTTATATCATGATTATTTGAATATAAACACTGTTACATCTATCTATCTATCTATCTATCTATCTATCTATCTATCTATCTGTCTGTCTGTCTGTCTGTCTGTCTGTCTGTCTATCTCTCTCTCTCTCTCTCTCTCTCTCTCTCTCTCTCTATATATATATATATATATATATATATATATATATATATATATATATATGTATATATATCTATGTATCTATGTATCTATCTATCTATATGTATCTATGTGTGTGTGTGTGTGTGTGTGTGTGTGTATGTGTTTACATAATTTCTGTGTGGTTGTGGTGTAAATTATGTGTATGATGATTTGAATGAGATATAAAACACTATGCTTATTGCCTCTAGCACACACAGGATATGTTTCGATGGTTATGATAGTAATTCCTTTAAGTCAGGGAACATGTGATGATACGTTAAACGTAGAATTGAATGGACACAAACACATATATACGTTGTTGGTGCATTAACAGCAATGATATCAACAATATGTTGTTTTTTTCTCAGTTAATACTGCATTCAATAGACCGTTGTTACTATCTTGTCGTTATGAACAATGTTTTTCTACCGACAAAAAAGAAAAGAGCAGCTGCATTAATTATAGTTCTATGTTGGAGATTCATTCATGAATGCGTGGCGTCTCTAACTCTAATCGGAGATGCAGTTTATAAACCATCTACTACTAAATATTTAAGGAAATCTTTCCTGCCGAATTTGCATATAGAACGTCTTCTTGGAAGCTAATTCAATAATAAACACAAATAAATGTGTGAGTGTGTGTGTGTGTGTGTGTGTGTATGTGTATGTGTGTGTGTGTGTGTGTGTGAGGTCTCCCATTAGGGCCACTAGTAACATGGAAACCAGTAAAACCTATTGCGCTGTTGGTCGGGTAACTGAACCGGCAACCCCAAGGCTTACTGGTGAAGAGGATTGCTAAACACCTAGCAGCACTAAAAAAAGACCTGTCGAAAGGACGAAAGAACCTAATGTATGTACAACGAATATCTAGCAATAGCACGGCTCCCTGAAAGTCCAGGTTGGTGTCCTGGGTCCTGGAAGACCACTGGGAGTTGAGGCACCCCTTAGCTTCTGTTAAAGCTTGACTTTAAAACAAGATCTCTCCGATAGAAAACCAGATATACAGGGAATGACTTTGAAGATTATTGGGATCTCTTGCTTAAGCTTGCGATCATACTGCTCCCATTTATCTGAACTTGCGATTTATAGTGGTTCTTGGTCGATCTCTGAGAGGGCCTATGCGGTTCTGTGCAAGCCTTATTGGACCTAAAATTTGAGGTTGTGTCATTGCCGGTAAGGTGACTATCCGATGCCTGATTGAATTGGAGGATGCCGTGGCGAGTATGAATGCCGCAGATGTGAACTCAGGTGAAACGGACTGCAGAATGGTAAGTTATGGTCTTCCTCAGTCACAGGTGGACATCTATCATATATATCTATGTGTTTGTGTGTGTGTGTGTGGTGTGTGGGATGTGTGTGGGATATATATATGGGTGTCTTTCTCTCTGTGTTTCTCGCCATCGCTTCTCAACCGGTGTTGTACAAAAGTTCCAATGACTTAGCCGTTCGGCAAATGAGTCATATAGAATAAGAAACAGGGTTACAAGAAATAAATAAATACTGGGGCCGATTCGTTCTACTAAAATATTTTAAGGCGTTGCTCCAATATGTTCGCAATCTAATAACTGCAACAAGTAAAAGGTAAAAGATATAAATTGATACAAGCATACAAACATAAATCGATGTGTGTATATGTGTGTGTATGCATGTATGTATGTATGTTAAGTCCGGATTTACGGAAAGGAAAACAAAAGATCGAATATCCCATTTTAATTGAATTTAATCGTCAATATAGTTTCCAGCATCTTCTATGACAGCTTTCCATGTACACGTAAATTTTTTAATCCCAGTCGTGAAAAACATTTTGGGTTTTGAATAGAACTATTGTTTCGAGTTAATCCGTTTGTAATCTGCCGAACAAATGGTAATCTGAAGAAACAAGGTCTGAGGAATAATGTCGATGTGCAATTGTTCTCCCAACCAAATTCTTCGATCTCCTCTGATGTGATCTTTGCAGTGTGGGATTTTGCATTGTCCAGATGAAATACTACTCTCTCTAGATTCTAATGTTTAACTGCACTAGACATTCTAAAATACCGTTAAATATATATATATATATATATATATATATATATATATATATATATATATATATATATATACACAGCACAATTTTGTCAGTGAACAGGTCGCGGTCTCAAAGCGACGCAAATATTTTGACAAATTAAATTTAAATGCTGAAGTGATTGATTTAATGATAGAGGATGAGGTTACAAAGTATCATGTCATGGTCTGGCAGGAGGGTCTTTCCGAGTCTTATAGTAAGAATAGTGATAGAGTGGTGGCTGAACACTAGATAAAATACGCTCTTATTAGTCTTCTTGGTCTTTGTATATGTTATCAAATACATGATGCAATGTGATGTGTGTGCATGATTGTATATATGTGTGTGTGTATGTATGAATATATATATATATATATATATATATATATATATATATATATATATATATATATATATATATATATATTGAAAAAAAAGTCGTCAGAATTTTGGAATAACTTCTTTCATTTATTTTATACATATATTAGCCCTTTCGTTCGTCTTTCGAACTTGTCAAATATAAATCTGTCAAATTACAGAGATCTTGCTTATTTATATAAAAACAGGTTTTTTGGGGGTTTTGCTTATAACAGAACATTATTTTGTTTTGTTTTTCTTGTTTTTTGGGGGTGAGGCTTTGGAGACAATGGAAGATGTATAAGTAGATAGATAGATAGACAGGCAGATAGAGAGGTAGATAGATAGACTGATAGTCAGACAGATAGAGAGATGGATGGGGTAAAAGAGAGAGAGAAGGGCCATTGTATTGAAATGGTCTATTTAAGGAGTGTCAATAAAAAAAGTTAAAAGCTTGTTTACTACTTACTGTATTGTTTTGAAAGGGTTTTTAGGGATGGTAGAAGAAGGAAGAAGAGAGAAGAAAAATAGAGAATAATGAATAGAAAATATAAAGAAAACAAAAAATGTCTTCCTGTTTTTTCTTTTTTGCTTTTAGTTCTTTCATTTTATATTCTTTGTCCTTTCTTTTTATATACTTTGGGTCCTATTTAGAATATATTCCTGTCATACATTCATTCATTTATTTATTTATTTTTGGTAAGGTGTAGTTCTGCATGAGAGTATGTTAGTATAATCTTTGTAAATTTGCAAAATCGAATTAGTAAAATCAATTTAGTAAAAATATCATATCAAACATATATACATATATATACATACAAAACGTATTCCTTGTTTTTCTTTTTTCTCTTTCAAACATTTAACTTTGGGGAAAATTTTTTTATGAAGAGTAGTTCCATTGCCTTTCGGTATTGTGGATCGTCCCGTGTACATTTATAAAAGGGAAATATTTTGAACTTTCCGTCTCCGCATATTTCCAGATGTTTACTTAATGGAATCATTCTTAGTTCTTCTTGTCGGATATGTTGCCTGTGAATTTTTACACGTTGACAGAGTGAGTTATTCGTTTCGCCAATGTAATTTTCTTTACAGTTTGGACAGGTGATGCAGTATATGAGATTTTGTGTTTTGCAGTTCATATCTGCATTTATTTTAAAAGTAGATCCGTTCTTGAATTTTATGTGGGAACCACTTTCTATGTATTTGTAGTTGTTGGTATTGTTACACGTTCCACATCTCCTATCACCACATTCTTTTACTATGAATTCTGGTTTAGTCTCTGATCTGAATTCTGCCCTTGTCAGGTGTTTTTTAAGGTTTTTGGTTGGCGTCTGCTATTCCGTACGGTGTTATTTTCAATCAGAGTTTTCATCTTAGGGCTTTGAAGGAGTATAGGCAAGTTCGATTTTATGACGTGGAATATGTTAGTTATTCCAGGACTGAATCTGTTAATGAACGGAATCGTGTTTTCATTAATTTTTTTTTCCTTTGGTGTCCGTAGTTGGGTGATATTCAGTTCCATCACCTTTTTAATTCCTTCATTAATTAGGCCTAAGGGGTATTTTTGTACAGTAAGGAAGCCTTTCAGTTCGTTGAGCCTGGTTTCACGCGTTTTAGGGTCACTTACTATAGCACAGATGTGTCTGGCCATGCTGTATAGGATGTTTCTTTTGATGTGTGATGGGTGACAAGAATAGAAGTTTAATTATTGGTGTGTATCGTTTTTTTTTTGTAAAATATGTCTGTTGTGACTTGTGCAGTTTTGTATTTTTATGTGGATATCCAGGAATGGTAGTTCATTGCAACTGGATTCTGTTGTGAATATGATGGAAAGGTGAAGTGCGTTTAGTATATTGTTAAATACATTTAGATCATCAGTCGATTTTTCCCAAAAAATGAAACAATCATCCAGGAAGCGTTTCCATTTTTTAATGATATGTGTCTTGTATTCTTGGTCAAAAGTTTTTCCCACTTCCTCATAGAGTTTTTCTTCTAAGTATCCCATAACTAAGTTTGCATATGAGGGCGCAAATCGCGTACCCATAGCCGTGCCCTTTATCTGCCGATATGATTTGTTGTCGAATTTAAAGGTATTTTCCTCTAGCACTAGATGTGTGGCCTAGGTGATGAAGTCAGTCTTGAAGCGATCATTTATCCGTTCTCTATGTTTTTCAACCCAGTGTTTGATTGATTCTAGGCCTAAGTTGTGGGGTATATTGGTATAGAGATTAGTAACATCAAAACTTGCTAGTATAGTACCTTCTGCAACAGTGGGGGGAATGTGTTGGATGAAATCTATGCCATCCCGTACACAGCTAGGTATTAATGAGCACACAGGTTTTAAGACTATATCAAGAAAGTGACTTAGCTGTTGTGTTGGAGCTTGAGGTCCAGCAACTATTGGCCTTAGTTTGAGGTCAGCAGGTCTTAGTAATTTTATGTATTCGTTCTTCTGCTTATTTGTGGCATTTTGTATTTCGGAGCTTTTGTGGATTTTAGGCAATCCGTAAAAATTGCTCTCTTCGATAACAGAGTTGCATATATATTCTTTTTCCTTGTCAGTGAAAGAATCTTGGAATTCATTTATTAGCCTTCTGATTTTAGTTATTATCGTTTTTTCTGAGTGCCTTGTTTCTTCCTTGTAGTAGGTTTCGTTTGTTACCATTTCCAATATTTTGTCTTTATAATAGTCCTTGTCCATGATAACTATTGCCCCTCCCTTGTCGGCTTCTTTTAGGATGATTGTGTTGTCATTTTTTAATGTTCGTAAGGCTTTCTTTCCGTTTTCACAAAGGTTTTGCTTACATCTCTGGGTATTTAGGGGAAAGTTTGAGATTGTGTCTATATACGCATCCAAATATTTGTCCTTTTCCCTTGTAAGGAGTGAAGTGGGATTTTTTTCGGACTATTGATTCATCATTTGAGTCTTTCTGATTGAAAAATTCTATAAATCGGAGGTGACGGTTGAAATGTTCAATATCAGATTTCAGTTCAATGAGTTTGGGCGTGGGTGTCGGGGTAAACTTTAAACCTTTTAATAGGAGGTTGATCTCATCGTTGTTGAGGTTCCGATTTGATAAATTTATGATTTTCGGGTCTATATGTTGTGTGTGGTTAATTAACTTTGGTGTATCATCGGGTCCGGTGCGTGGTTTTGGTATTTCCTCCCTAAAAAAGGAATTGTGTTTCTACGTCTTCGTTGTCTTGTCTCGGTGTTCTGATTTCCATGTAGATAAGAGGATGGTTCGTGTCTTTTATACCAATTCCGTTGGTTAAAAGTTTCGTTTTTTTCCTCCCATCTTTCACGCTTTTTTCTTCCCCATTCAGGATATATGGGAATTTTGGTTGTAAATCTTGTGTTTTTTTGAATTGTCATGATTATTGTTCTTATTATAGTATCTGTGTTGTCTGTATTTTATTTGTTCTTCTTCCCATGTATTCATCCATCTGGGGTACATGTTATTACGAGTTGGCGGTTGTCTGTATGTTATTTGTCTTTCATGTCTGTTTTCCTTTTCATTTATCCATCTTTGGTGTTTGGACGGATGGGGTGATGGCTGTCTTCTATATTTCATTTGTTGGTTAATTGCAGCGTTATGTATTGTTGGATATGGTTTTCTAGTCTGTACTTCGGGTGAGATGGAGGTCATTTCCGCGTATGTTTTGGGGTAATTAGAGGTTCGGTATCTCATTTCGATTCTTCTAGGGTTAGTGTCTATATTTGTTTTCGATTTCTTCGTATTTCTTTGTTGTTTGCGGTTTCATTTTCATAATGGATTTATCTCCATAGTTTTTTCATAGTTTTTGTTGCTTATTTATATAAAAACCGGTGTTTTGGGGGGGGTTTTGCTTATAACAGAACATTTTTTTGGGGGGGGGGATGAGGCTCTGGAGACAATGGAAGATGTATAAGTAGATAGATAGATAGACAGGCATATATATATATATATATATATATATATATATATGTAGTATATAAGCATATATGTATGTATGTATGTATGTATAGTCCATTCCAAACACTGTCAGACTTTGATTCTCGTTTAGGATAAGAAAATAGCGATCACCTTTAAACAAATTCTGACATTCTACAATTCTCAAGTAAGTACCACACTGAAATACTGGTCACATCTATGGGTGGGTGTTGCTGCTACACATAGCTCACACAGAAACACACACACACGCATACACACACGTACACACACATATACATACATATATATATATATATATATACAGCTCACACGTACGCATATATATATATATATATATATATATATATATATATATATATATATATATATATATATATATACAAGAATAAGGGCAGGGAATCGTCAATTAATAATAGAATTAACAATTAACAATTTTGCCAAGTAGTTCAGTATGAAAAAACCTTTATCTGAACTCACTGGCCGATGAATTCGTAAGTGCCTTTCTTATCGTTGATTTTTGGTGTCGCATGGCCAAAAATTACCGTGAATTTTTTTAGAGACACTTTCAAATTTATCAGAATATTTGGGCTGAAGATTGGAATAGTGAAATTTTCATTCGCTTAACCATGAAACGATTCGTATCCAATTAACTAAAGACTTGTTTTGTTTACGCTTTTCCCTCCGTTTTTTTTGTTCTATGTGTGCCATAAATATCGCCATCCGTTTAGAGAAAAATTTGTAGTTTAGAATCAGTAGTTCTTTGACTGCTATTTCTAAATTTTCAGTATGTTGGAGAAGCAACTCAATGCTAATCCCTGTATCTTTATGATATATATATATATATATATATATATATATATATATATATATATATATATATATATATAAAGTAGTTGTATACTGCCAACTTAACATGACAGTCCCAATAAGGGAATATACTACTGCTTTTTTTCTCTAGGAAGCTGGACCGCTTCCTATTAGGCCTTGACACATTTCCTGTGTCCTTATCTTTGCGAGAGGGAGAGACAAACTCCTCCACCCAGCCTAGCCTGCATTCAGGGACATGTTTCTCAGTCTTTGCTCGTCATTAGCCTGAAGTAGCACGACTAGCACGACTATATATTCTCAATCCCACACAAATCAAATTCATCTGGTTGAATGGTAAATGTTAACTCACCAACACAGAACAGCAACTTGCTCACTAACACATCGTATAAAACAGAGACCGATATTGCAGTAATAGTAAAGATCGATTCGCCATTGTAACTACTATATTGGTCAATACCTTTCTGGCGTTACAAGCTAAACAGAAAGGATATCGTTCCCTAATTCTTCTCTTTCCTTTTTGTCATCCTTATCGTGGGTCACAAAGCCTGATCTGAAATATTTCTTTGATTAATCGCTCGTAAAAGGGACAACATTCTGAAATTCTCTCCTCATCCATACTTTTTCCTGAAGTCGTCAACCACATCGATCTTACCAATCTTCGAGAACCCCACTAAATGGTGGATGTTGCCTTTCTGCATTTAAACCGTTAATGAAAGAAAATAGAAACTGAAATTCTTACTTGGAACAAACATGAATTATTGCTGTAAGAATGAGACAGACAAATGATATTGCGCAGCCAATGTAAGATAATAGAGATGTTGGGGGATCAGTGTTCAGATTCTGAAACGGAAGCAAACAATAACGCATTAACTCCGCCTCCCATTCCTTCCTGTGTCGGTCAATAATCATGTAAATTATGAGTAGATAAAATGCTGATGCAGAAGGTGAGGACTAGAGTAAACTGCATTAGAGACAATATATGAGTGGACCGTCTTACATTGCATGTTGGATGAGAAACAGTTTCACAGAATCTATTATATATATATATATATATATATATATATATATATATATATGAGTTGTAGAAGTAGAAGTATGATATGTACTTCTCATAGATCTTGACTTCAAATTCATTGAAGGTGAATATTTTATCAGTTCAGCTAATTGAAGCTACTTCACATAAACCATCTCTCGACTGAGATAGACCGGTGTTATTTCGTTCTCATTCCTTTAACACAAGGCAACTTAAGATCATTTTTCCGCTATCAGAGCCTGATGCTGTATGATCAGTTTCTTATACGTAGAGTTGCATCCTTCAACAAGTAAGAGGACGTGTCTACTTCAGATATATTTTGACCATGGATACTATAGATTGTGAGTCGTGACAAAATATATATGAAGGCTGTTCGTCTCATATTGGGTCAATAGATGACCCGAAATATGTTATGTGATGAATGAATATATAGATACAGGAAAAATGTGAAATTGAAATTACTTTGTAACAAAAATTACACGAATGAAAATAATAGCAAAAATAAGTGAATTGATTGAGTAATGTTCCTGATAAAAATGACAATGATAGAAGCAACGACATGTGACCTGACTGTTTAATCTCGGTTCTTGTGACGTCGGGTGATAGTAGAACTGGTTTGGAGTGAACTAACAATTTGAGTTAACTCAGAATATCCTGCAGGCCAAAATATGTGCCGTAGGTAGAGGTATATTTTATGCTTATGACAAGTAGAAGATACATGCGCATTATGGATGTAAAAACAAAAACATCAGCAGAAACAATCTCATAAATGACAGAAGAGATCTTGTAAGAGCATCATGAGGAGAGCGATTTAACATCTATGCTGCAAACATATTTATTGTGCTGCGGAGGCTAATTTTATCTTAAATATGTCTTTATCACCTAGGTTACCATTCAGATCGCTTCAACACAACAACATTTAAAACCAGGACTGATGACTGTCTCTCACAATCCCCTTGAAATCAATGTTGAAGGCATTTTCATGTATTTTGTTGATGATGGTAGCTTGGCAAATTTAAAGGACACATTCCTAAGTTTGGACTAATAAACAACTGTCAGAGTAAGAAGCACAATAACGACTTTTTGCAATATTTTACCCCCACTTATTTACTATTAACCTTACATATTTACCAAAAAATCCACCAACAGAAAGTTTAGTGGGTGTTGACATCATTAATGCATAGACATAAGCACTTGATTACAGGTAATTAACAAGTCGTCATAATCTTACCAACCATTAATAGGGCAAAACTTGTAAGATGGTTACAGGAACAAAGTGCTTTCTCTCCAGGTACATACTTAGATACACTACAGCCTTTGGTTGACCAATGGGGATTCTGTCCAGGAGATTCATCCCAATAAACACACTGTGGAGTGGGTTGGGTTGTGGCATTCTGAAAAATAGAAGACATCGGATGGTGTAGTTTCAGAAATATTTAACGATGTTAAAGACGTTAATGGTTGGGATGTGTTTCATGATAGGTTAACTGGGTCAGGGAGGGTATGAAGGTAAACAGCAACAACAGTTACCTTATGAAATCCTAAATTAATTGACGCTGAAAATACACGGACACAATCAATGAAGTCAATAGAGAGATGTATTAAAACATTGTAGTGGTGATCGGAAAATACAGCACAAGCGTCTTGAAGCATATCTTGGAATGAAGAAAGAATACTTCCATCATCACACAATGTTTACATTAGAAACATACATGTTCTAACTGAACACAGTAACAGCTACTACACCAGCAACAAACACAATAACAACTACAATTACTGCTGTTGAGGCTGCTACTACTACTACTACTGCAACTAGTGCCATGTTTCTTTCGGGAGGAATGAGATATCGTATTGGAATGAAACACTGACAACAAGACAACAACTTTGATAAACAAATAATGGCTATTACCTGATCTATTAAATTGAATGATATGGTGACTGGTTCATCGAGGCTGGTTATTTTAATGTTAGGAATTTTTGCAGCAATAATACTGCTGTTAATTGTTTTATCGGCTTTGGTATTGGGGTTTTGTGTTAGCTGTAAAGAGAAGTCATTAGTTAAATTGTATGTGGTAGAGAAGTCATTAATTAAATTGCATGTGGTATTACATCGAGAATTCATCTCCCAAGGTCTGACCGTCTATGGAGAGTTCTGCTTCGACGTTTTGAAACGTTGGGAAGAGGACATTCGCTGAAAGCGTTCAGATCTGTGGAGCGGGAAAGAAGTGGGTTCCCCACAACGACAATGCACCCTGTCATCGAGCTCTCCCCACTTTTGAGTTACTTGCTAACTTCAACATGGTATTGCTTCTACACACCCCCCTCGCCCAGTTCGCCAGATTCAGCACCTGCGAACTGCCACCTTCTCCTCAAGATGAAACTGTAGCTCAAAGGGTGCCGTTTTAACACTGTTGTCGAGATCCAGAGTGAATCGTAGAACGTTCTTGACTCGCTTACGGAAAACGAATAATGAGTATCCAATCAGCTAATTCGTATGTTACTAATCCGCTTACAAATTTGTAAGCGGAGCAGTAAAAGATGATACAATTTCTTCTAAAACAAAAGAAAATATTAATTTGTTTCTGTTATCAACCTACCAACGTAACTTTGTGAGAGACCAGCTCCTTCCTCAAAGGAAGAATATTAAAATAATATATGTGAGTGTGTGCGTGTGCGCGTGCGTGTGTGTTTATGCGTGTGTATGTGTGTGAGTGTGCGTGTATGTGTAGGTATTATATATATATATATATATATATATATATATATATATATATATATATACATGTGTGTGTGTGTTCTGCATATTAGGACAATGAATCTGAATGTACTTAGAATGTCTGTGGAGACTAAATCAGACCAAAACACCGGTGTCTTATGATTCCATTTTTTACACCGAGTTTCTTAGATGTTTCGCCGAGACAAAACTCAAGACAACGGTCGTTTTTAGTTGGTTTATGCATCATAAATGGGTACACACACGCATATATATGCATATATACATATGTACATACACATAGTCATTTGTAGCTGTATTGTTTTAGAATTAGAATCATAAAAACAACAACGATTTGAGACATTTCGTCGACTGGTGAAAGACAGATTTCTATTTTGGTTCCATACCCTATATAGCTTATCATCCTTCAAGAAGAAAAACGAAATCCTTGAAACGGCAGATTGATCTTCGGTTTTCTGATGTTTTATCAAACTCTTTGGTAATGAAATGTAGTCTACAATGCCTTTTACTTGTAGGTCTGGATTTAAGTTGTAATATATCTGATGGAAGAATATGAAAGAAAAAAAATGAAATTGATAAACCAAAAATATACCATTACATGTGAATGATGTAGTCATAAAAATTCATAAACTTTCGAATGTGAAATCATTGTTTGGAATAGTGGTCTTTGAAGCACATAAATATCGGGTTCGATATATTGTGTTGGATAGAAAATGTTCCATGGACGATGTTATGACGTAGGTATGCAGGTCTGGTGTGAAATGTAATTTCACAAATAAATAGTTGGTTGTGGTTATCTAAAAATAAACTATCGCAGAGATATATCTTAACACAGAACCTAATGCGTGCTACTCGAACGTAGGTACAATACTCAGCGTTCACTGTTCCATAACCGATTGTTAAACGGACATACATCGAACTAACTCGGTAACCAGTAATTTCGGAGTAACATCGTCAACTACCGGCTTACTGTTCGCTGAGTTCTTATTTATTGTAATCGGTTAGTCACATGGGAGTATTCAGGATTCTCACATAACATCTGCCCTTTTTTCAGAATTCAACTCCGCCCGTGGCTAAGTATACTATGCGTTTAGGGTCAGTTTCAAGTACTGTTCAATTTCTCTTTCTTGTGCTTCAACGTGTTGTTTGCACGATTTGTTTAAGCGTTGGTACATTAAATGTATAATAAATGACTTCCACTGGAACTTCGTTTCTTGTGACCGTTTCCTCAGTAAACCTTAAGATTTTAGTTGATTCATATGTCTCTTATATTCGTAGTTGTGACCTTTTACCAAAAATAACACTTTCCCAATCTGTTTAGCAATCACTCCGTCCTCTCACATTCCTTTACCGTTTTTATATATCTTTGTGAACAATTTGCAAGACGTTTGGAGCTTAGTTATGTGGTTACTTCGTTTTAGCATATATCTATGTAGATGTTTTAAATCTGTGCGACCATAGGCGCTCCTGCGCTGTTTAAAAAAAAAACTGATGGTGCCCCAGCATGGCCGCAACTTCAAGGCGCTGAAATATATAAAAGAATAAAAGAATACTTGTCCGATATTTTCTCTTTTTACTCGGCAACAATGTATCAAACACTGATCTAATCTTCCTAGCGAATATTAATTCCGCAGGGGACTTTCCAGACGGTGTATTGGGATTTCGTGTCACTTGTTACACCATCAAAAACTGTTGAACTGCAAGGTCCTCTATTACTTCGTTGTTCGCTTTCTGTAAAGCCCTCTTAAATGTATCGACAATATATTTGACCCAGGATGATATGGCGGTGACATGTTACATAGAGAACATGTTGCCGTATTTATTATCGATACGTCTGAACCGATATCTAATTGCATTTTGGTTTGAAAACCATTTATTTCTACCAACACAAAGTTTCGATTTTGTATGGTACAATTTACTTTTCTTGAGTAGACTTACTTCGGTTTTGCAATTTCCTTCGACCAGCATTTTGTATGTATATGTCCAATTTTACCACACTTAAAACAAATTTTTATCTTTAAAGGGGTAATCTTTCCTCAAATATCGGACTCCGCAACCATAGCACCGTTTTGAATTTATATATTTTCTTATATCTGTACTTTCTTTACACGTTTGTACATTCTTATTATTGTTTTCTATTTCCCTTGTATCATTTCGAAGGTTTACTATTTGTTGGCATTCTTCAGCCACTTTCTGCAAGGTTAGTTTCACATCTTGATTCAACTTTGATAATATTCTTTTTCTAATTTCCGCGTCTTCCGTTGCCACGAATATTAAGCACTTGAACACAATTCTTCCATCTTAAGCCTTTCGCAAGCTTTATTAACCACACCGGCATATGTTACAGAATCGTCGAACTCGTTTTTCTTTAAATTTAAACATTCCCACCGAATGAACTTACCTCGCTAAAAATATTAGTCGAGATATTTATCATTTCATCAAAACACAATTCCACAGGCTTTCTCGGCAAAATAAAGTTACAAAACTTTCATGTTCCGGAGGGACAAGCTTTAGCAGAAAGTCTCACCTTCCTTTCATAGACCATCCCTTGCATTCCTCTCGAAATATGTCTTTGTATCGCCTGTAATATGCAGTAACAACCGGTTTGTAGTGAAATTTTTCGATGGAATATGCAACACCGTCCGCTGAAAATGATTCTGTTGTATTTCTTGACTGCAGTAACAATTCTGTTAACTTCTGTAGTTGCTTATGTCACTGCTCTTCTCGTTTGACAACTGCTTTCAATAACTCTTCCATTTCGGTACTATTCGAAACCTCGTCGCCACTGTTATATCGCACGCTCGGATGGCATACTTTCACCGATGACCTACCTCTACTCAACTACCGAAATCTCACTTCCGACGACTCGACTCAACAGAACTCGACGTCTAAACTACTACGACTGGCTACCCCGTCCACTATACATAGTAGACTAGCCTACTTATCGTCTGGGGCGTCCACACAACACTACCTTTTCACAGTACGCTTTTATGCATTTGTATAATAGTAAGTCCAATGGCCTTCCTTGACTCCTCCATACAACAACTGTTTACTCTTATTGCAACCCAACCAAATTATGATGCTTGTTCTAATGTAGATTTCTTATGTATTTACTCAATGGCTCGTAGATGCAGCTCTTCCATTGACTTTCCACATAGTATATTTATTTGGTAACACGCTAATATTGGTAACACTTTACTCAAGTTACATTATTATATCAGAATTCCCCTATATCAGGCACCCTTCGACATTTTCTATACAAACGGGATTTTCGATCCAATATTTCGATATAACTATTTATAACATTGTGTCTTTTGATATCCACTGTTCATAAAAGGAATTATTACTACTAGTGCTATTATTATTGTTGCTGAAACTTCTACTTCGTCCCCAATTATTACATTGCTATACCATTACAATTAATAGAAGAGCTAAAATAAAAATACCATTATCACCTAATGCCCTTATCGCATACAGAAGCAAAAACTGGAGTTTCTACGTTGGCCAACTAATTGTTCATGTATTCAGTAGTATTCTGTTTTCTGTCTTAATCTCTGTCTTGTTCTCGCGTACCCAAGGGCATTGCATGGGACGAAGTACTGCTATATTTTTCAGAGGAATCAAATGATCAGAAAGACAGTGACGGGCAATTGTTTATATATAAGTTCCAATTGTTATGTTAGCTCTAAAAGCAGTTAGTTGACAGAACAGTAAGCATGCCGGAGAAAATGCGTAGCAGTATTTCGTCCGTCTTTATACTCTAATTTCAGATTCTAGAGAGAATTGGCGTTGGTGCAGTCAACTAGACAACTTCCCCAAAACATCGAGCTTTGTACCTAAAGTAGACACGATTATTATTTTAGCTTTATTGCTAATCTGCGCAGCATATATATTGTATTTTGTATATAGATTGTACTGCACCAAGATTTATACCATCGCTACTTTAGATGCTAATAAAGATATATATTTCACTGTAATGTATTTTATCAATTTCAGTATTTATGGTTAACGGTTAATAAAAGAGTAATCATGAGAAAGTATTGTACCATTGTCTTCGCTTCATCTTTATCATTTCCATATGAAACACTATAGACAACACCATTGAAACTGCCCTTCTCCACTTTGATAGCACCAATACCAAGATTAGAATAAGAAACTGTGAGTTGCTGATCTTCCAGTGGAATCTTTTCTGGGATTGCTTCTATAATGTCCAGCATTCTGTGAGAAAATCAAGAAAATAAATCTCAACTAAGAGTGTGTTTCAAATACGTAATTAGATACAGGTGTAATTACACTAATTATATTAACAAATCCGTTTATGCTACAGCTTCTTCTTCCTCTTCTTCGTCTTCTTCCACTACTGGTGCTGCTACTGCTGCTACTACTACTACTACTACCGTTACTACTACTAACAGCAAATGTGTTTTGAATTTTACCTGCTCCCACTTCTCTTTGATTGTTCTGCTTCAACCAGAATTTCCTCTCGTGCGTTTAATACATTATTGATACTAGGAAGAATATTGTTCACTGTTATACTGGAGGACACATTCGATATCAATGGCACCATTTTCTCCTGAATGTCTACAGCCAAGTCAATATCTTCTTCTTTGAAATAAACTGATTTCTGTGAAATGTTGAGGAGTATTGTTGAAATCTCCCCAACATTTTCTGCAATGGAAAATTGAACATGAAATTTAAGGCAAATAACTGTCGGTTTCAGACAAAATATTAGATGCAAATAAAATGTCGCATAACATTTAAAGAAAGTTAATTAACAACTCAGGATTCACATAATATAGAGATTGCTATATGTGTTTAGTTGTATATCAGTTGTATATTGATTGCTATATATCGTTAGTCTCTTGTTCTGTAACGTTAACTGGAACAATGGGGAAGGTACACCACGCTATGGAAGCCCTTTATAGTTGAATAAGACATACTCGTGGAGATGGATGCTTATAAATAACGTTATTGACAACCAGTGAGCTGTGATACACCAGCCGTCATAAAAATCTGTTAATATGAACGAGACTATTGTTCAATTACAGGTTGAACCTAAATGAAAACGGGCCGCGGTCCTAAGAATTAAGACTGTTCAGTCTTCATCAACGACTTATGAGAAACTGAAGGCATCACAAGGCTGCAAGCTTAAGAGCATCTCTTTAATGTTACAGTGCTACAGCTGCGAATTTTAAATCGCTTGAATTTAATGCTACACAGGAATGGGGAATGCGTCATTGAAGTTTTAAATTCTTTATAGCCACCCACACAACGTAATAGACGCTTGTACAAATGATATCTCCATTGCTTTATATTCCTTTATCTACTGACCGATTCTGCAGAAAATTAATAAGAAAAGTAGTCTTAATTTAATAATAAACTCAAAACTCCCAAGTAATCATTTCTGTCAGCTCGTTTCTATAAGAGATTCTAGTGCCATGCCGTGGGAAGAGATGAACAAATGTATTGTACGTTGACAGATAATTTTAATCATGACTATACATACATGCATCCATAGATATATACACACTCACAGGCAAACACGTGTGCGTGTGTGTATATATATATATATATATATCCCTCCTACACACACACACACACACACACACAGGCACGCACACATATATATATAGTGGCACTCCGTGAGTTACAACGACGAGGGCTCCAGATGATTCGATCAACCGAACAGCCTGCTCGTGAAATTAACGTGCAAGTGGCTGAGCACTCCACAGACACGTGTACACCCAACGTAGTTCTCGGGAAAATTCAGCGTGACACAGAGTGTGGCAAAGCTGACGCCCCCCCCCCACCCCCCCGGAATACAGGTATAACAGAAACAGGAAGAAAGAGTGAGAGAAAATCGTGGTGAAAGAGTACAGCAGGGTTCGCCATCATCCCCTGCCGGAGCCTCGTGGAGCTTTAGGTATTTTCGCTCAATAAACACTCACAACGCCCGGTCTGGGAATCGAAACCGCGATCCTACGACCGCGAGTCAGCTGCCCTAAACACAGGGCCATATATATCCCTCCTATATACTCACATATGTTCCTCCTCCACCTATTGCTGCTGTTTTCACTTTTACTACTAATACTACAGTAAGAGTATTTCCCCAAACTCACCTTTACCGATGTCTACGCTTGTGAGGTTCTTTAGTTGTTCAGTGATCCCCTCTGTATTGTAGCATTGAGACATGTCTGGCTCTTGCCAGACGCCAGTGAATGGTGAACATTTCGGTGATGTCGTTGGCATCCTTGGATCTATCACCCTTCCGGAAAAACTGAAAGATAAATATCAAATATTATCAGACGTGTTTATGCATTTTCATTTCATCAATATTAGAGAAATGTCTGATAAACAACGACTCGATCGTGATTTGAACTCATAATCTAGTGGAACAAGGATAAATACAGGGATGTGTTCCGTCAAATATCGATAATTTATTCTAAATTCCTATCCTTAAAATCAATATAATATATATTTCTTACTTAAGTTTAGATTAAAAAGATATTGCTACCTCTGCTTTTATTATTTATATTTTGCTGTGACTTTGTAAATACAAGTTAGGTGGATGAAGTATTAAGGCACGAGGCTGTTAATCAGAAGTGGGCGGCCAATCATCTACCTATAGTTTGTTGTCATCATCATTAGCAAGAGATTTACGCATATTTTCTTCTACAGGCACAAACTGGAGTAGTTCCACCTTTGTCTTAATACTTATAAAAATCACCCTTCAACAATAACAACTTAGATGCTTGCATGTGGAATAACGTGGGAGATATGAAAGAATAGTAACCACTATGAGATAGGTCCCACGGTGATCTGCTTTCCTCGCTCACCGCCATATGGTAACCATATAGTAACAAATCGTATTGCTCTAAAGTACATCATAAAATTGAATAAATGATATTACTCTGAAATCATTAGAATTGGTGATAAATGCTATTGGTTGAGTATAGATATATGCTTGTTACCCTACATTTATTTTGTGATATTCTGGCACTTACAGGAATAATTACAAGACATGCTTTAAACTTTCGTCTAACATCAGCAAAAAAATAAATGTCGGTTGCTATTTCACGGCAAAATAATGTCATGGTGTAAAATGTAAAATATCAGTGTTAAATGATTTTAAATCACGGACATTAATTCTATAATCTTTATATCTCTAAGTGTTTTGCCTACTACTAGCGGAGCCCCGTGAATATTTCACCGAATTAATGGTAAACTTAGTGTGTTATTTCTGAAAACTTAATCCAAAAAACCTGAAAGCATAGGTTGTGTTTTTTCTTATCAAATGATAATCATTCATCTGCTATTCATTGAAGAGTGAAAGAAATTGGAATACGATGATTACTTAATGTACTTTATATATACATTTCATATATTTATACACAATTTTATAAACTTAGGAAACAACACGCATAAAATAAATATTCAATCTTATTTTTCCATTTTTCCTGTATAGAAAAAACATCGTCATATTGTATATATCTGCCACATTGATGCACTTATGTGTGGATGCGCAATGGCTAGTGGTTAGGGCAGCGGACTCGCGGTCATAGGATCGTGGTTTCGATTCCCAGACCGGGCGTTGTGAGTGTTTATTGATCGAAAATACCTAAAGCTCCACGAGACTCCGGCAGGGAATGGTGGCGAACCCTGCTGTACTCTTCCATCACAACTTCCTCTCACTCTTACTTCCTGTTTCTGTTGTGCCTGTAATTCAAAGGGTCAGCCTTGTCACACTGTGTCACGCTGAATATCCCCGAGAACTACGTTAAGGGTACACGTATCTGTGGAGTGCTCAGCCACTTGCACGTTAATTTCACGAGAAGGCCGCTCCATTGATCGGATCAACTGAAACCCTCGTCGTCGTTAAGCGACGGAGTGCCAACAACAACAACGATGCACTTATGTATAGGTATTAAATGATAGGTGATATAGAAAAAAAAAACTTGGTTAAATTTTATAAAATACACTTTTCACTATTCAATCACCGTCGTCGCCTCCACCCCACGATTATCAGGTCTCCCTTCTCTTTCACCCCTCTGTCTCCCCTCTTTCTCCCCCTCACTCCTCTCCTCTACCTCCCCCTGCCATTTTTAAAATCTCACCATCAGACCATCACCGCTCTGCTGACCTTATATTTCTAATTCTCTTCTACTTCCAACTAAGCTTTGTAACCACGTAATATATATTACGTTTCCCCAGCACATATCATGGACACTTCTCTCTCCCTCTTTTTCTTTCTCCCTATTTCTGTTTCGCTCTTCACCTTATCCTCTTTTTCGCTCTCCTATTATTTTTTGTCCCTCTTTATGTCTCACTCTTCGCCTTATTCATTTTTCTCTCTCCTTTTTCTCTTTCTTGCCTTCGCTCTATCTTTCTCTTTAATTAATCACATGCAATCGTTATAATTACGTCACGAATGCTACTCTCTCCGTGTCCTTTCTCTCTTCCTCTTTTTTCTCCTTTTTCTCTAATCATGTGATGGTTATACCGACGGTAAACAACGTAATTCCAAACAGAATTATAATAAGATGTAACTTTCTCTTCCAACAGGATGACACTTCAAATTTCAAAATTTTAGAAGAGATCAAACATTACAAACGAACCAGGGTCTCGTTGCTACATTTGCATGACATGAGATGGACACATTAGTTCCTACTTTCGTCATTGGCCAATAAAAAGTACCATTGTTTGTTGATGTTGTATTTTCATTACAAACCACTGAAAAGGAAACAGAACGCTTATATGAGATACTTATTAGGGAATTCTTTGGTGTGGTTTATATACTGTAAAATACATGTACATTAATACTGGTGAGTAGTTGTAATAGTGTTGCTTGTGGTGGTGGTGGTAATAGTGGTGGTAGTTGTAGTAGGATTCATAGTAGTAGTAGAAGTAGTAGTAAATGTAGCAGCAGTGGCAGCAGTGGCAGCAGCAGCAGTGGTAGTAGTGGTAGTAGTACTAGTAAATCTAGCAATAGTAATGGTAGTAGTAGAGTAGTGCTACCAAGGTCTTTCACTATACATCACTCCGTTTTTATCAATTTTATCACCGATGTCAGTTGAATAATCGCTGCGAGACAATAGCATCATTTTCACCAGTCATTTGCCTCGCATGTAATATTGCTCGACGATGTATAAAAATATAAACACAAACGCATAGATATATGTGTGTATAAATGTATGTATATATGCATATCTTTGTATTGAACACAATATCGTGTGTTGTTATACACCACTGGTCACAATGCGTTTCCTCGGTAGCTTCGGAATCGGTGAGCCAATTTTGAGGGAATTGATTAATAGTATATTCAAGTTAAAGCTGATTTACCCTAAAACGATTAAATGATAATTATAAAGTGTGTTTAATTACATATCAAGAGGTCTTTATCTTTGTATGCGTCTATGTCACAAAATATTAAGAAATCATATCATCGGACTAAAGCAGCTAGCACATCCAAACTGTTGTTTCCTACTACTACTGCTGCTACCAGCACCACCACCACCACCACCACCACTACCACCACCACCACCACCACCACCACTACTACTACTACTACTACTACTACTACTACTACTACACGTAGGGGTAGTAAACAATAGTTTGGATGTGCAAGCTGATTTAAGGCCGATAATATATAATGATTTCTGAATATATTTTGTGGCATAGACGCATAAAAAGATGAAAACATCCGAATATGTAACTAAACACACTTTATAATTATTATGTAACCCTTTAGAGTAAGTTAGGCTTAAACTAAATAAAATGTTAATCAATTCTCTCGAAAGTAGCTCACCAATTCCGCAGCTGCCGAGGTAACGCATTGTGACCAGTGGTGTATAAGAACATCCGATATTCTGTTCAATACAAAGATATGCATATATACTTACGTTTATATACACATATATCTATGCTTATGTGTTCATATTTTTATACATCGTGGAACATTATTACATGCGAGGAAATGACTTGGTAAAATTGATTGATAAAAAACGGAGTGTTGTTTAATGAAAGACCTCTTATCTTTATTCGGCAGTGTACTTTCCTAGAATTGGTTTTCATGAAGTGTGAAGATGTAACTGTCTTGTGAGTTTCGTAATTTCTCTAGTTCAAAAATATACTAGACCACGTAGCCAAATGAACTTGTGACTCCGAGGGCATATTCCAAACAATTCGCTTTTTGAGCTCACGACAGCATAGGAAGGTATAAATATTTCAGCCAAGCAGGGCCTGCTTCTGCTTCATTTCAGGTATAAATCAGCATGTTCCTGCAACTTCTAGCTGATATTGTGCGGCACTGTTTTCTTCTTTGACAGACATGAATAAATTGTTGGTGACGTAGCATCGGTAGCAACTCCGGCAGGATTGATTAAGAATGAATAGATATGTCAATGTTTGGAACCTTCCTGTTTTGCGTGCTTCTACCTCTTGCTGTCTGCTAGCCAGACGACAGCTTTCATCAACATGAGTCCTTGAACTATTGATTCAACTGTGTTGCAAATACACACAGTCTAAAGAAACGATGTATTCTCCGATGACGAATATTAAGAACAATCATATATTTGCATTTAAATTTGGCAGACAGTATTAACATTGAATAAATTAAGTACAGAAAATTACCCTCTGAGGCACAATTCCGGACAAAGTTGTTTGTGGAAGGCCAGCGGTCGCCTCTGTATACAAGTCTCCCCTTTCTACGCCACGAATGTTTTCAAAGGTAAAGGCAAAGGCCAATACAACATCCCGATTCATTTTTGCAGTAGAAAGAACTGGACCAATTTGGAATAAATTGACTTCGTTTGAAAAATATACGTGACTAAACATCGAAGGGTGATTGCCAGTAACTGGCAATTAAAACCAAATATGTCCAGCATAATCTGTAGGCAATGAGATGTCAGGCTCTCATGCGAAACTGCTTCGTGATATTTGTTCTGATTCTCAGAGACATGATTTTAGATTTGGCTTTCCTCATTTTAAGTTCTGTAAAAAGATTTCGAGTCAAAGTAGGGTATCGGTGTAACTTGATGCTTTGCGTTTCTAATAACAACAGTTCACATTCTAATTTCAAATCCGAGCATGCCCGTCTACGCTGAAAGAATTAAGCCGTCACCTGGTATAATGGCACCACCTGACAGTTTTGATGCCATTAGTGGAGCAGAATTTCCTTATTTGAAACTCGTCTCCAGTTTGGTGATAATTCTCTTCGACTGTCTCATCATCTTGGAAGACCCGGTAAAGATTGAGCGCAATTGATCTTCCTCTTTATTAAAATATAATGGAACTCTAGAATTCTTATGAATTAACATGTCATGAGGAAACTAAAACGGTCACTTTCTTTCTTGTAAAGAAGACGACAGTTATGACTAGAGAGTTCCTTCCATCACAAGCCTCAGCACCACAGTATTGTTCGACTTTGTCTCCATAAGACTTAGATATACACACAATAAGTAGAAAACAAATATCTCTTGTAGAGTTTCCATAAATCAAGCTAAAATGATTAAAGGATTCAGCTGACAGTGGGAAGTAGACAGAGAACATTATAAATAAAATTACAAGACACATTATTTTGACTTAAGAAAAAATTGAAAATGTGTGTGTGTGTTTGTATTTGTGTGTTTGCGTTTGTGTGTTTTTGAGTATCCTTAATATTATTCAATTCTTATTAAGATGCTGATGACGACGACGACGACAGCGTATGTGATAATGGTGATGATGGTGATTGTGTTGGCTAAAAACATGGCAAGAAACGTACGACTTACTTTCACCAATCAATTCCATCTCATCTTGCTTAATCCCCAAATTACGCAATGTCTTTGATGAGTTAAGAGTTTCAAAAATTTGTTTGAAAACTTCATCTTTAGTAACATTATCAGGTACAGAGCAATTAATACTAAATACGTCTTTCAGTTCCTCTAATCTGAAATAGAATATTAAAAAGCGATTAAAATAATATAATTATTTTCAACAATATCTACCACATTATTTCATGAAAATTTTACGAATCAAATTTTATTTTGCTTTTGTTGTTGTATGTGTGTGTATCTTTATATTACTTGTTAGTCTGACCTGTTTTCCTTTTTCCCTGATTGTTTTCGTATTTAACTCGTTTGGTTTCGTTCTTCATTTTGTTGGCACAGCTGGTGACGTCTTCTACTCATATATGCATATATATATATATATATATATATATATATATATATATATATATATATATATATATATGTGTGTGTGTGTGTGTGTGTGTGTGTGTGTGTGTGTGTGTGTGTGTGTGTGTGTGTGTGTGCATATATCTATATTTATATATATATATATACGACAAGAAACAATTTTTGCCTTTTTTATGAAGACAAATGGGTTTATAAGACGGCAATAAAGAAGTCCTCAAATGAAACCGAGACAGAGATAAAACACAGATTACGGAATTGACATCAAATTCTTGCCAACGACTTATATAATTCCATGCTTCCATACATTTCAGCATATATAAATATTACCATGGCTTTTAACATATAGAAAGAATATATATACATATATATATATATATATATATAAAACAGAGAAGATAAAAATCATATATAAAAATAAAAATAAAAATACAAATATATATATATATATATATATATATATATATATATATATATGTGTGTGTGTGTGTGTGTGTGTGTGTGTGTGTGTGTGTGTGTGTGTGTGTGTGTGTGTGCGTGTGTGTGTGTGTGTTTGTGTGCGTGTGTATATATAACGACTATCAAGAAGGTATGTACAATCGGCTAAACATTTTAAAGCGTGTCATGCGAATAAAACCCTAAATAAAATATCAGTCAAGTAAAAAATATGTTTTACTCTCCACAATTAAAAATATGTCAAAATAGTTCATTTCATAAAAATGTTCTATTCAAAAAGCATAAGTAATGCTGGTATTAGTAATAGGGATTTTGTGTGTTTCTGGAAAGTCCTGTAATTGTAGAAACCCTCGGTCATGTCCTGTTGACAGATTCTGTCTGACTACTGATACTATATATATGCGTTGTTAAAGAGGAGGGTAATTTAGATAGATTTTACATAGTCAGTATTGTCAATTTTAAGGTGACATGTAGGACCCATATGAATTGAAATGCTACATTGAGGTCGGTAGTTAAAACAATTGCTAAAAGCTTAGTGCCTAGTGTTGATTTTGTTGTTTTGCCTATGGGCTGTGACATTTATTTGCTTTTTCTCCCAGTTAGGGGCGAAAATGGAATGAGTAAAACGGTGCAGACGCCCAAGGCTGCTAGGGCCGGGACCTACGCTTCTGCAGTCAGTTAGCAAAAGAACGCTGCCACCGTCAACCTCGAAATTGAGGAAGCAGTGTTAGTTGAATTCATAGTAGAGAAAAGCAAATAGTTAATACAGTGGGAGGGATTAAAGTTAAAGTGACTCCTCCTGAAGAGATTACCAATTTGGAACGGTAGAAATTTGTGATATAAAGAACCACGTCACTGAAAAGGAAAAAGATTGAAATAGCACGTGAGGAGGCAATTAAAATCGCTTCCAAGTAATAATGAACAACATAACATCCTTCAATAGAGGAAGGAGGCTCGACACAGTATACGTGCGTCTTGCAACAATTGAGGACGCACAATAGCAAACAATGACCCCATTAAAGTCGGAAAATGGGTTCTCCTGCAAATATATCTTTGCAAGTGTGTTGCGAGAGTCAGAATTGGCAGAATGCCCCCACGAGATAAAGGAAATGTGGCTCATAGCTGCAATTTTAATGAATACGGACGAAAGCCAACAATTTTACAAGCTTCAAGAATAAAACAACTGAACTGGTGGAGCTACGGATTCGAAGTGACAATCCAAGACACCCAAAAAGTCCTGGATTGTATATGCGATGAAATTGAGCTACCAGAAGATATAAAGGTACGAGTGGTGGTAGAGGTGAACCCTCCCTCTTGCTGCCTTTGTAAAATGAAGGGCCACGTAAAAGTAAATTGCCCCAAATCAAAGATCACCAGCCCGAGGGAGGATACGAGAACGAGGAAGAAAACAACGATAGTAATAACATTGAAACCAGGAAGTACCAAGCAGGAAGAGGAGGGGACCGAGGAATTCACTGCCTAAAAAGTAAAACAAAAAAAAGAAAGAAGATATAGAAAAGAGTAAAAACAGACAGAGAACACAACCACCTCACTAACACCTCAGAAATAAACCACCTTTGCATACAAACATGCTACTCCTAATAAGGATTCACAGACAAAAAGAGACACACAGGAAGACACACTACGCAGCCAACCCACAGGGATAAACTTCACATATATGGTAGCATACAAAAAAGATACAGCAATCGATAAAAGTTTAATAAATGTTAGAAACATCATTAGAATATAACCACATAGCACACAAAAAATGAATAGCATTATGATAGATATACAATATTACAAAGCATTTTAAGACACTTTTAAAACAGACATACTTCTACTGAGGCTAGAGGTGAGATATGACACCCTCCCCCATGGTGGTAGATCTCGACGGACTAGATACATACATTTTGTGGCCAAAGGAAAATTTAGAATATTGTAAAACGATTATCCTCATTATTATATATTCATCTTATCCATCGCTTTGTGTTTTATGTCCCCACGTTGTGTTGTCTGTCGTTGTGTCCTCTACTCTATGTTCGAGCATCTGTTCTTAATAAAGAAATACCTGTGAATGACTAATTGTTGAGATACCTATGCATCCTGATGAGGGAGCCATTAACGATGTGCACATTAACTCATTAATCCAACTGCAGCGGTGAACTCCCGGAATGGCCCAAGATGTGTTTGATTTGATTTTATGTAATTCTTTTTTTGCTCCTGGATTCCAATAGTCTGTTTTTTAGGAAATGAACTTTTTTGATATATTTTTAATTGAAGGGAGGAAAATGAGGATTTTAGTCGCTTGATATTTTATTTAGGGTTTTTAGTCTCTTGACACGCTTTAGAATATTTAGTCAATTGTATATACCTTCTTGATAAGCTGTTCTATATATTTGTGTTTTCATTTTGCATATATAGTTTTACCTTCTGTGTTTGTTATATACGTATTTTTTTTATATGTTAAAGGGCATCGTAATATCTATATCTGAAGGTCTCAGTAGCCCCTTTGCTCTTTGAAATTACCAGGCGGACTCTGGGCACACCAATATATTCTGTCCAAGGGACACTGTGTAAAGCCATAGAAATCCTACCAAAACTGCTGGTGGTGATGATAATAGTGATAATGATGATGGTGGTGATAACGAAGATATATATATACACCTGTGTTCACACTCACTTGTAGTTCCCTGTCTCTCTCCCTCTTTCTCTCTCTCTCTCTCTCTCTCTCTCTATATATATATATATATATATATATATATATAGAGAGAGAGAGAGAGAGAGAGAGAGAGAGAGAGAGAGTTATTAATATTTCTAAGTCTCTCTAAAGGAGACTACGGCAGCGGTACTGGGTATTAATAATTATCGCCAAGCCAACATGGCAGTCCCAAATATAGGACGAATGCTGCCGTGGGTTAGCTCCAAGAGGCCATCGCCTCTAGCTAGCTATGTGACACACGAATCTGTGTCCTTTATAACCTTTCTACAGATAGTTAGTAGCGACGCCTGCTGGCTTCGGCTGCTCTGCATTGACAAGGGGCAACACCCTGAAACTAGTCTGCAGATGCCAAAGCAGCAAGGGGAAGCTGCTGACCTCCCCTGTTCGAAGGTTATAAAGGACACAGATTCGTGTGTCACATAGCTAGCTAGAGGCGATGGCCTCTTGGAGCTAACCCACGGCAGCATTCGTCCTATATTTGGGACTGCCATGTTGGTTTGGCGATAATTATTAATACATATACATATATATATATATATATATATATATATATATATATATATATATATATATATATATATATATATATATATGTGTGTGTGTGTGTGTGTGCGTGTGTGTGTGTGTGTGTGCGTGCGCGCGCGTGTAAGTTTATTTACAATACAGATGAAGGGTTCATTGAAAGTATAAATTTGTGTTTTATGTTTTACAAATGCAGCATTGTTGATGTAAAAATTAATACATAATCAAATCGTAGATCAATGGAATATTTTGATCCCAAATATAACAAAATTTTAATAAACGGTAAATGCCATTTTGCTTACCCACAATATTCAACTTCACACGTTGCTGCCAAGTTTGATAATTCATACTCCATCTGCAATAGTCGAATATACATTATGTGTACGGAAATTAAGAAAGAGGACTCAATAATGAAGTAAAAGTACATATTTATTTACTACTAGCAGAAGCACCCGGCTTTGCCTCGGAATGAAATTTTTCCATATATATTCGAAGAAAAAAAGCCAAATATGTTGTATAGAAATATGTCATCCTAAATACAATTTATTCTTGAGTTGGGATACAATTTATTCTTTAATTGAGAAATCAATTCCGAATTCATAACACAAAATAATCATTAATATGCCATTTTATTTTTTGTAGATACCTGACGCGCGTAGATCTCTTGTAATTTCTGGAAGAGATTTGAAACCACTTCTTAAGTGTTGTATTACTACTTCTCCACATCCACGCCTAGTGGGCGACCGAAGCAATAAAGAACTTAATGAGAAAATTAAGATACATAAATTTATCGTGTGTGTCGAGCAAAGGAGATAAGTGAGAGAGAAAGACAGAAAAAATGAGAGGGAGTGACTGATAGGTATTTAAATTCCTTTCTTCAATAGAACTGAAATTGACACCTGGGCATTAGAGGCCCAACCACACACACAGACAGATTTGTTTTAGGCATTCTACTCATTTGAATTCGGCCATACACCACATTCCATGTTAAGGCTTATGTTCTAAAACTGAAATTTTGAATTCGTTTTAATTACAAAATTACAGCACAGCTAAAGAAAACATCTTCTGGCTTTCGAATACAAGCTTTTCTTTCTCTTTCTATATCTTTTGTTAAGTTACCGTTTCTCTGTTTTGGGCAGTATTTTTCCAATGTCTTTCTTGTATCATGTACCGAAGAAAGCATTTTAAAAAAATTAAATTCATAGAGCCAAACAAAATCAAATATCTTAACTCTGTTTTTGCCATTTACTTTTTACTTTCCTACAATGCAATTAATTACCGTAGTCTATACACTGTGTCCCTGCATACTAGATGAGTATTTCAGAAATATTTTCACCTCTTACACAAAAACAGTGTAATACATTCGTATATGTTTTTCAACATTCTGAATCATTTTGGAGACTTATTGTTTTGATAAGAAGTTTAAAATATGTATAATGGCATGAGAGAGGCTGCCCGAGAGCATCAGTGTAGAAGGAGAGAATGGTTGTGCGAGGACTAGCGAGAGGAAATAAGTAATTAAAATCGTGAGAGGATGAAACAGAGAAGAACCGAAATAAGCCGAGAGGAGAGGGAGTGCATCCTACGGTATAGGAGGGAAAACATCAGTAACGGTTAGAACAAATGAGGAAGGACCAAAGAGAAGTGTACCTTCAAAATAAGATAGAAAGATATCAACAGAATCGAGAGCATATGAGTAAAGAGCAAAAACAGCTGTACTTAGAACATATGAGAAACAGAGGTGGGTCTCTGTTGGCGTATCACCAAAGGGCAATATCATACCACCCAGCATCACCACCATCTCCAAGTCCGTCGTATATATATATATATATATACATAGTTCAACCAATCGAAAGTTCTGCATACCTGAAGCCAGCAAGTGTATGAGGTCAGCAGGAGAGACTGCGCCTCATTTCGGGACTAACCTCTCAACGGCATCATTACGCACCCCACCTCAATCACACGATACCCCGCTTGTTCGATCAACTGGTTATCAAATATTGCTCAATATTCTTCTAGCCATCGTCTCTTTTTAACCAAATACTTTACGATGAGTTAAGCTTAACAATAACAAGAGTCGTATTGAACTGCGTCCAACGAATCCTCCACATCCCACTTCAGTTGCAAAATGTATCTGTATGTGTACATTAAATATGACACATTAGATGGGTAATTTTAATCATTGAGCTCCGCAATGGCGCATACATAAGACATTTCTTTTATCCTTTAGTGGTTTCAGGCTTTAGACAAAGTCCATTTTTTGGCACGGCCTTGAATGTTTTAGTCCAAACGCAATACTTATTTCTATAAATTGTATTTATTCTATTGGTCACATTTCAAAAAATAAATTCGACTTTATATTCAAGGTTGCGACGATATCATAGGGTGTTATCCTGGAACTAAACTATGAGTTCACCACATGCTACAGCAGAAACAGGTGCAATCTAATAACATTTGATTTTTCCTTAGTCGCATTTTGTATTATATATATATATATATATATATATATATATATATATATATATATATATATATATATATATATATATATATATATATCCAAGTATGTATGTACAGACATATGAGTTATTATTGGAGATTGAGAGGAATATCAAGATACTGAATGATTGCGGACTGAGTCTGTAAAAGAAAATTCGTCCGTGAAAGAATAGTGAATGCCCATTTTAATTAAACGTACATAGTAGGAGATGTATATCAAGTGTATACAACCCTTTAGAAATGTTTGGATAATTGGTTTAAAATGCCATTTAAAGTAAATTAAACAACATGATTTGTGAACTGGTAAAGAATTCTTTGATCCCATTCTGACATAAAAATATACATTGTTATTTTGTTTAGAGGAATATGTAGAGGAATACTTATCTCAGAATATCAAATATTTTCTAGCGTCTTGTATAATTTCTGTTTGTATGTTTCATGGAAGAGTAACGATATTTGGAAAAGTCGATTAGGTGAAACATTAAAGTCGCTGTTATCATTTCACGAAGATATGATACCTGATAAATTTCCTTATTGATTGAGTTCATTATTCAGTTGTTGTTTAACTTTTATTCTATAAATCATGCAGACACACGCGTACACACATGTATATATATATATATATATATATATATATATATATATATGTATATATATATATATATGTGTGTGTGTGTGTGTGTGTGTATGTGTGTGTGTGTGTGTGTGTGCGTGCGTGTGTGTGTATATATATATATATATATATATATACACTAGCTTACGTGCCTCACTGAAGGCTAACAGAGATAGAAATATGTGTAACACAAATGCAAAACATTTCTCACTGTCTGACAATGTGTTGATGTATGTACAAAGAGTTATAGTACCAGCCACACTACAAAAGTGATTATTAATAGAATTTTTTATGGGTCACCCAGGGATTTCGAGAATGAAATCATTGATGGGATGTTACGTATGTTGGCCTACAATGCACTATGATATTGAAGAATCTGCGAAATCATGTAGAGGGCGTGCCTTAACTGCAAAATCAACTCCTACTAAATGCCAACCATGGCCAGAAACAGATGCTCTATGGGCCAGACTGCGTGTCGATTACGCAGGCCCACTCAACTAAACATATTACCTCATTGCGGTGGACAGGTTTTCAAAGTGGTGGAAGTGCATAAATGAAAAATCCGACATCTGTTATAAGAAGCATTTTACACGAATTGTTCACCGGGCATAGTATTCCGGGTACCACTGTGTCTAATAATGAAGCTCAATATTTACGGCAGACGAGTTCAGAAAATTTAGTAAAATGTTCATCTTGCTGACACATTCAAGAAGACATTGAAAAAGGCGAACAATGAAGTGATGGATGATTTTGCACTCCAACCATTTTTAAGAGTATATCGAGTAACACCTAATCTGAATACATCGTGGGGAATGTCATCTGCAGAATTGGTGTTTGCTAGAATGGTCAGAACTGTTTTCGATAAGTTGATACCAAGGGAAACTAAGAAGTGGCGAACAACAAGATTACTTTTAAATTACTTAAAATGTTAGGTGACATAGTTTTTTTAAACCTATAGATATGGTAAAGAAAGCTGGGACAACGGCGTAATTATTAAACGAATTGGAAGAATGATATTCCTGTTAATAAAAAGATTTCGAAAACAAAACATATTAACCAGCCTACGAAAAAATACCCGGATAAAGCAGTCACAAGAAATGAAATGAAATCCTGATGGAAATCACGTTTGAGGTATCAACATCCAATAAATTTGTAACTACAGGTTCTAGCAGGAGAAAGCAGGACAGAAAGGAAACACTAGAAATGAACCCTAAACGTAAGAGATATCAAAACTCTGAGCGGAGTTCAATTCTGAAAAATGGAGAAGATAAGAGACTGATTTCCAAAAAGGGCAGATGTAGAAGAAACATTAAAGTCGCTGTTATCATTTCACGAATATATGATACCTGATAAATTTCCTTATTGATTGAGTTCATTATTCAGTTGTTGTTTAACTTTTATTCTATAAATCATGCAGACACACGCGTACACACATGTATATATATATATATATATATATATATATATATATATATATATATGTATATATATATATATATATATATATATATATATATATATATATATATATATATATATATATATATATATATATATATATATATATATATATATATATATATGTAAGTAACGGTTGACTGACTCATTGTTATAAATTAAAGAGCTGTGAGCGAGTAGCAAAATCCTGTGTTGGTAGCAGTTCTTGTCAGCATTTGATATAGAGCATTGAGTCTCGTTTAATAGAAATAGTAGTGCCTCTTATATATACTTTCTTTCCCCTCCCTGCTTCGTTATGTCACATATCAAATACAAAGATGTAAATCTCTTATCTTATCTTATTCTTTTACTGACACTGAACATCGTCAAATCTAGATTCATTCATTCTCTGAATACAATTAGAAATGTACTGATTTCTAAATTGGACAGTACGTGTTTCTACAGGGATAATAAATAGCTACTCATACACACGCACACGTACAAACACATATAGATATAAACATACACATACATACATGTATATATACATACATATATATATATATATATATGTGTGTGTGTGGGTAGATGTGTATATATATACAATTGAAATTTACAGAAAAACAAAAGATAAAGACAGGTGTCTAAACAACAAACAGGTGTATTAATTTAACTGTCGGGAGAATGAGAAAGTCTTTCACGTTTCGAGCCTACGCTCTTCAACAGAAGGGAACACGAGGAAATAAACAGAGAGAGAATAAATATATACACACGTACACCTGTGAGTATTTGTGTGAAGAGAGGGAAGCAGAGAGACAGACGGTACCAGCTAATTAATAGATACTCACGGTTATAGATACGTTTACAGCAGATGGTTTGTATTCATTGGCTTTCTTAAATGTTGAATTGTAAATTAGATGAAACACAAAGAAATCGGTTCCGCCTATGGGAGGATAGAAAAATAGAAGGGTATCACTGCGATTAGAAAGAGACATACAACAGAGGTAGTAAAATCTATATACGTACACATTTATAACGGATAAATTGTCTTATTTATTTTTACTCTGTTTAGTCGGTTTAAAATGTCAATGTAACATGTACTCTTTTTATGTCAATTAGCCCTGTTGCGATTTTACTCATATAATATTCTAACTTCAAATTTCATTTATTTTTTTATAAATTTGTAATCGGTATTGAGTAAAACTGAAGCAGTTGTAGGCATTCTAATTACCTATAAGTTTTCTTTATTATATGCTACATTTCTAATACACACACACACACACACACACACACACACACACACACACACACACATATATATATATATATATATATATATATATATATATATATAGTGTAGTATGTTGCCACTTAAGTGTGGCTGACCCCTAGGGGTGGATGTTACTGTTGCTTTTAGCCCCAGGAGGACATCTCCTCCAGCTGGCTTATCGACACACTACTGTGTCCGGTTTGCCAAAGGAAGTTATCCCTCCCATCATGATCTGTAGCACGAACGGACCCGGGTTTCAGGGTTATTTCCCTTCGTCGGCGTTCGATAGCCACAGATCATGATGGGAGGGATAACTTCCCTTGGCAAAGATCAGTGGCTATCGAACACCGACGAAGGGAAATAACCCTGAAACCCGGGTTCGTTCGTGCTACAGATCATGATGGGAGGGATAACTTCCCTTGGCAAACAGGACACAGTAGTGTGTCGATAAGCCAGCTGGAGGAGATGTCCTCCTGGGGCTAAAAGCAACAGTAACATCCACCCCTAGGGGTCAGCCACACTTAAGTGGCAATATACTACACTTTATCGTGCAGTTACTGTTAATACTTCATTTAGAGAATTAACATTGCTTATATATATATATATATATATATATATATTAAGTTAGAAAAGAATCACCAAGATGCAATCCAAACAATGGAGGAGATCAGACACCATCAAGAAAAACGTACTCTACAAAATACTAATTTACAAATCCATAACATCTAAAAGAAACGTTTATAATCGATAAAATCTATAAAATATTAGATTTAAAAATTTATTCAGTTTAGTAAGTTTAAACAACGAAGTGAATTATAGACTACGCGCGTTTATATATTTCTCATAGATAACTAGGAAGATTTCATTTCTGTAAGAGGAGTATATATCTTCGAAGTGAAGAAAATATGTGTATGTATGTATGTATGTATGTATGTATATATGTATATAAATATGTATATATACATACATACATATATATATGTATATATGTGTGTGTATGTATGTATATATGCATATATATATATATATATATATATATATATATATATATATATATATATATATATATACATACATACATATGTATATATATATATATATATTTTAAAAAATAACGTCGACCACAAACGTGGACAATTAATACGCTAGAAATAGATCACATCCTGTGTCTATTAAGACCTAAATTGTTCTCAACGAGAACAATTTAGGTCTTAATAGACACAAGATGTGATCTATTTCTAGCGTATTAATTATCCACGTTAGTGGTCGACGTTATTTTTTAAAATGTACCTTAATCCCCTGAGATTGCAGATAATATTTCTGAATCTCTTTGATTCTTTAGATGTGCTGGCCTCCTGATAATTAATCGATATTAATTAATATATGACTAATTACCAGTTTTTATAATTATATATATATATATATATATATATATATATATATATAATAATATTATTAGGGACAAAATCCAATATTATGTATGTACGTTCATATATAAAAGCTCTATTTTCTCCAGCGCCGCCGTGAGCAATTCAGCATTTGAACGATATGGAGAATATTCTACTAGCAAAGCCCCAACGACCTCAAATTTAGTTTCAGAATTCATCCAAGTTTAGGACCCTTAGTCGTACGTTCCCTCCACAATTCAGAATCACAAAACATAAATACACTCCAGCACAAACTGTTTTCCTCAACAGGCGCTGCCTTATTTAACATTGTCTCAGAACAGATCAATGAGGAAAAGGACCGCATCACATTGGAAGGGAATTTGGACAAATTTCTTCAAGGGATGTCAGTAAACCACCTTTGCATGGATACAACTTAATCACCAAGACCTCGTTACGTGAATGGGCCATGATACCACAAAATATGACATAGGAAAGAATACGCAAATCCTATTAGGTGGTATAATTAGGTTAGAGATGGCCTGGACTCATCTTTTGTGGAAATATCTCTAAATTATATATATATATCTTCCACCATGCCTAAGGAAGACGATTTGTTAGATAGTAGGCTCCAAAATAGCGCAATGGGTATTATTGCCACAAACGCCAAGTTTTTTAAGCACCTGAAAGTCATGGACAGGCAAGACAACTCGCCACAAATTCCATTTAGCAGGGATGGACGTCGATGCTTAACAACTTGTACATTGACAAGATGATTCCAACCTCGCTAAATCGTGTTAAGAAGTGGTTGGAATTTCTCTATGAAAAGATTCTCCTCGTTGATTCTTTCTTGTGTGGACACTCCTATATTGGAAAGACGAGCCATCCGTTGCGTAGAAGAGTAGCAGTCCATAAAGAACAAATAAATCTCCCTCAACACCGCCAAATTCCACTTAGTGGCCACATAGACTCTTGCGCCAGAAACAAAACCCTAAATTCCTTATATTCCCTTTCTATCAATGTAAAGACAGAATCTCCACACAAGAAAGAATCAACAAGGAGAATCTTTTCATAGAGAAATTCCAACCATTTCTTAACACACAAACCCCTCAGCGACCTTATTTCTGTAAGAACATACATAAACTTCCTGCTGACAAAGAGTACATAACTCCAACTAAAGAGATTTGTCTTCCCTTACACACACTTCTTGTTTTGACACCACACTTCTTGCTTAACACAGAAACCTTTAGCCCCTTTCCTCTTTTTTTAAACCTAACACAACTCTCAATTTCATGCATCCTTATTTTTCCAACTATTATCTACATGGATTACCATTGAACTTTAAAAGCTCAAAGACAATATAATGTATTGGTATATTTATTTTTTTATATATTATTTTTTACTTTTTTGTAAAAAACATTTTCATTCTCCCACTTCTAGAAAATTTGCCATGCAATGAAAGCTGGTTAGAAATCTATATTAAAATATGCTTTCAGTTTAGCATTCTGCCTTATTCTTCTTCATTTTCCTATTATTTCTCCACGTGCGGTTAACACAACCCCACTATTTACTGACTTATATATATATATATATATATATATATATATATACCTTTGTCTGTTCTTGTTTGTCTGTCCCTCTATGTTTAGCCCCCTGTGGGCAATAAGGATATATATGTATATATATATATATATATATATATATATATATATATATATATATATATATATATATATATACATGTTCAGTTAAGTATTAGATGCAGCTCGACATCTAAAAGCAAAATTGAACCCACATATGCCATGGTGTGTAATTCTATTTCGTGCCTTGGCTGTGTTTTAGTCGTAAGTGAATATATTCTCTTTCAGCCTGCTGTTAAAAACAACTGAAAGTAAAATGTACGTAAGCGTGGAAACTCATATCAGGAACCTTTCCAAAGCTGTAGACATAGATATTTAATATTTGCGGTGACTTTTCAATGCCTCATACCAAACAAGGCCTGCTGCAAGCTATATCGCCAACTATTACACAATTTTAAATGGTTTATAAAGTTTTAAATCCTGTATTGGCCTGTCCCAGCATTTCATACCACGGAAAAAAGATTCAATTATGGATTAGAGTTTAAACCATTTAACATAGTCATAGTCGACGATATAAATTGCAGCAGATATTACTCGGTAGGTGTCATTGAAAAGTCACAACAATGACCATACATCGATGTCTGTCGCTCAGAAAAGCGAACTGATGTGAGATGTTTCACTTCCCTTTAACTTACTTTCAGGTGCTTTTTAACACCAAGGGCATTAATGATCTATTCTCTTAAAGCTAAAATTCAGCCGCCGAGCCATTAACTAACAACGCACATATTCATATACATATGTATACACACGTATATATACATATATATACATATATATATATACATACATACATACATACATATATATATATATATATATATATATATATATGTTTTGTGTTCGTGTGTGTATGCGTGTGTGTGCTTGCGAGTATGTGTGTGTACAATATGTATTGACACACCTGTTGATAGGCCAATGATTTTAAATATTGTGTTATATAGTAATATGTATACAAATTAGTGGCCCCAGGTGTCTGAAGTTACGAGAATTCTTGGTTATATAAACAGCTGCTTTATCTGTTTCCCTGGTATTGGCCAAGTGATGTACGCACCTCAGATGAGAACGCAATCTTATTAAATGTTCACGGCTAATAAATCAGGTAAAATTATATAAGAAAATAAACACCGCTTACCAATGAAATCGTTCTTGTTACATAAGTTTCCACTGCAACAACTAACACAAGAAGCACCACTGGTCCATCTATTGCATGTAAAGGTATTGTTTCTCAGAGCTGCAAGACAATTTCTGTATGTGCTGCAGGGTTTTTCAAACTTCAGTGTAAC
>NC_142956.1:5083539-5086039 GCF_046866305.1 Octopus bimaculoides
GCCATTCATCGTTATCTTATTTTCACATACAGGCTGTTGCAATAAATACAAAAAATCATATACGACAACCATTTCTGCTGCTGATACTACTACTACTACTACTACTACTACTACTACTACTACTACTACTACTACTACTACTACTACTACTACTACTACTACTGATGCTAATGCTGCAAGCAACAACAACAGCACAGGAAACATTTAGTATGCGAGAATGTACTTCGTCAAACAGGTGTATACATTTAGAGCAGTGCCATTCGTACTTGCGACTTCAACCGCTTCCACCAACCTTCATTAGTCTAATCCCTGTAATGTTCGCAAGTTCGTAGAGATACGTCCAACTTCCAGTAACCGGATTCCTGCCTATGAGTACAATTTAAGTTTACCGAGCAAATAGAATAAAATATACGGTCTGTGTAGCTCACCACTTTAAACTATGGATATCCTACACTATCCTCATCCGCTGGCTTAACACACACTTTCAAGATACGATCAAAATGACCAATCATGGATGCCCCGTGTTTGCACAGTTACATCAGGAAAATCCAGTCGGAAACCTATAGACCACTGGAACTTTTAAGCAGGGATTCGATGTGCTGTGTAGCTCTTTCTTTGAATTACTCTCACACACTCCCATCTTGTTTATAAAGTGCAGTTCGAAATTTACTTAGTTGAGATCGAGTGGACCCTAGGAAACCTGTCTGATGTCAGGAGAAATCAAGCCCCCTCGACACAGTTGTGTCACACAACTACTAAACTGGGAAACCACCATCACTGTACGAATGCTTTCCTTTCAGAACATCACTGTGGAGCATCTGGTACCACTGATGTCCAGGATGACTGCCCAGACTTTGAAATTCAGTTATTTGCCGGATAACAGAACCGGATAACATCGTTCAAACGAAACTTCTAAGATACAGGAATATCTCATAAGTCGTGGGTCGTTGAACAACGGGACCTTGTTTCCAAGCTGACTCGAGGGACACGTATATTTACACATCTCACTTAAAGGCACTTATTTTTGTCGGAGAAGGAAAAGGGAAGGGGTCATACACGAGCTCGTGGGTTCGATCCCTGAACCGAGTGGCACCTTGTGTTCTTGAACAAAGCAGCACTTCATTTTACGTTGCTCCAGTCAGCTCAGCTGAAAATGAGTGCCAGCCTAATTCTGGTCACCCCTCTCTCACTTCAAAAGTCTAATCCTTGCTATTCTGATGAGTCAAGGAAGGAAAGACCAAGAAGGTGACTATCTACTTACGATTACATAAGCATCTAAAACAACTGTCGAACTCTTGATATAAGTTACCTAGCCATACTGGCTGTAAGTGAGGGTTACGGGTATATTAAGAGGAAGAAAGTAACATTCCAGCTTACCTCATCGCCTGTACAGTTCGTCACTTGTGATTCATCGCACATAATACCTGAACATGTTTGGCACTGCAAATTCCGTTGAAATAACGAGTAATCTATGCAATACAGGAATATACCCATATTTAGGAACCAAATAAGTAATGTATAAGAATAAGAGAAAATAATCACTTTGTGGTGTAAAGCAAATGTAAAAGTGTTAAGATTGGGATCAATACATGTGAAATATGTAAAGAAAATTATTATTGAAGACTGCAAAAGCATGTTACGATTTTCACTTGCAATTGTATCAGCATTGTCACCAATTAAACTAAGAATATTATGGAAGCTACTTGATGGCATTTTCTATTTGTATAAGGTGCGAAAATTGTGGAACAACTCAAATAAAGGGAAATAATTCTAAAGTGGTAATTATTCTTTTATTCATTTTGTGAATATCATTTAAATTTTGTAACAGCATATTAAGATATAATCATTGATTTAATGAAGCAGTTTCTTTGTGGTGACTCGAACTATTCAAACTTTAGCGAAGACAAGAAGCCTTCAATCTTCAAAATCTCAGCCGAATACTGGGTGGTCACACCTGGCATGTCTATGATACATGAAGTGAGCAAAATACATTTAAACAAACCATAAAAACATGTCATTCATAAGTTTCTCTTACAAATATATATGTTTTTATGTATGTGTATATACATACATACATGCACACACACACACATTTATATATACACACACACACACATACCCCCCCACACACATACCCCCACACACACAGATATATATATGCGTGAGTGTATTTGTGGGTACATATGTTTTCTTGAAGGTGTGCATAACAGTATCCCAATTTAACGTGACCACCTGAAACTTTGACTGGCAGTAAGGGAGTTATTTCTATTGGAAGTATTCAGGGCGTGTCGCTTCTCTCGCCACACACAAAACACTTGTAAAATGTCATGGGAGCTCACCGTCCACATGACTAAGCGCTAAAACTTGTACGTATGTGTCAGCAGGATATGCGTGTGCGTGTGTGTGTTCGTGTATGTATATATGTTTATTTGTAATATCTATACAAATACACACACACAGACACACACACACACACACACACACACACACGCATATATAT
>NC_142956.1:5088539-5093539 GCF_046866305.1 Octopus bimaculoides
AAAACAAGGAAGATTTTACTAACTTTGACATTGCGAGTATTCCATTATTGATATTACTTTGCTTTGGTTATTGCCTAAATCTGTCTGACAAACGCCCGAGACATATACATTTCTGTTCAATATTCTCTTCGTATAATTTACCAAGGCTGGCAGGTGACATCCACACATCATATCGCTATTGCCTGCGAGGTATCTGCAATTATAAACAAAACTCTAAGTGAATGTACTTTAGAGGTATAGAGAATCCCCTGTTGTATATTTGACAAGAAAGAAGGATAAGATAATTCGCGCATGAGTATACAAATAATGACATTCATGTTCTGTTCCAAAATGTGTCAATAACAACAATAAATTGAAATGGTTTGTGGTGGAAACCGAAAATAAGTTAAGTTCCTACTCTCTTATAGCTTATGTCTTGAATGATAAAGTACCTTTAAATAAGGAGAACATTTAGAGCCACGTAAACCGATCCCTTTAAATCATGGATTAGTGACGGTTTGCTGCCAGAAATTAGATGTGGGCAATTTGGTGTCTCTGGTATTGAGTAAACTTTTTTAGACGCGATTTTTTGTCGCTAAAGCCTTGAGTGAAGATGAATCAGTGAAGATCAGAACCTATAACAGGAAGGTATTAATGTAAACTTAACTCACCATCCTGTGTAATAGAGAGAAGAACTGAGTAAATCACAATCTTCTTAAAATCATTGACGCTATTAAAATGTATTCCACCAGGATTGAAACATAAAGTAATCATATATATCTTACTTTGTTTTGCTCTTAGTTCTTCTTATTTAAATACGGCGATAAATATACAAATATTACTATGATACGAAATATTAAAATAAGAATTCATGTTATTATTGTGAATGAATATCAATTTCTCAAGTATCTGAATTATTTAAATCTACATAGAATGCAGATAGAGTATCTTCTTTAGATGATAGAGATTGGAAACATTTATGATATACGCAATATAATAAAACATAGTCAGTAGACAGCTGACATATTCGAAAGAGTTGAGATGTAGAGGATATAGAGGATATACGAAATATAGATGACATACGATATATAGATGACATACGATGTATAGATGACATGCCATATAGATAACATATTGAATATAGATGATATAGATGTTATGGTGGATATTGATGACATTCTGGTTATAAATGGCATACTGTATATAGATGGCATACATAGTATAGATGATATGGTGGATATAAGTAATATACTAGATATAGAAAATATACAAAATGCAGATGACATACGGCATACAGACGTAGATGACATACACGAAGTAGATAGCATATTAGATCATATATTTACTAATTTTGATGGCATACTATATTTTTATGCAATCTATGAATACTAGAATTTTAAATAGATATCGTAAAACTTTAAGAACTAAGTGCTCCCTCACCTCGACGTACGACCATCCGCTCTTACGATCAGAAAAAATAAATGCATCATTCAAGAGGCTGTTTGTTGTTATCGTAAGATATATGACGAAAAAAGAAAAAAAAACTATTCAAAGCTCATCATGTTCCTCGAAAAACCATCGACCTCAATCCAAGAACAAGACTGTGAAGAATGAAAATTTCTTGTCAATTAAACTTTTTTTCACAGGAACATTTTTTTCAATTGTATGTATGCGGAACTTCCTTTGTATTAATTTTTACATTAATTTGAGATTGTATTTTTTTTACAGTACAATACAGTACAAATGCATTTTCTCTTTATGGACAATAATTATGGATAAAACATTTGTGTTTCATAGCTTTATGATCCGTTGGAATGAAAATAGTTTTGACAAATAAATCCGAAATACGACCAGATCGACTCACCACCTGTCGTAAGTCGTGGATAAGCTTTACTTATATATTCTTCACTTGATAGTTTTCAGCAATTTTTAACTTAGTTTAAAAGTAACTTTACTCTTTCACCCGTTTCATCGCATTTAGTGAGAGAGACTAAATCATTCACTAAAATTGTATGTGTAATAGAAAATGTCAACACGTATTGGTGAAAGAAGATAATAGCTGCTCACACAGCTACTGGACACAACCAAAAGGATAAAGAGACCTAGATTCAGAAGTGGCTTTTATCGTTCATAGATATTGACTGCCATGTGACATATCTACTATTTGAGCATTTGATGTGACATTCATGCGCGTAAATAGTTCATGTTTTACAGTGACTATTACAAACAATCCAAATTTGTTATAAACTCTAAAGAGTTTAAGAGTATTTTTCGACAAATTTGATCACACTTGGAAGATGGTACGAAGGAATGAATCATTCCCTAAAGCTACACCAAGCTGTCACCACGACTAAGATGAATAAGATTATAACCGCCTACTCACACAGAGCTGCTTGACAGAAACAGCGGACTAAAACAACCCATTCACGTATTGTTCTGTCCCATGACAAATCTACAGCACTACACATTTGACGTGACTATTACATGTGACTGTCACAAGATTGTAATAGACGGCCGTAACAGATAACAGCTCAAAGATACCTTTACTACACCACGTGACCATATTCAACCAATCAATCTGTACTTTAACTGATTGTGATCTGAGACTCATTCTTTCTATAGAAGTAAACGATTTCTAGATATATTTCGCGACACAACTCCACGTTTCTCATAAATTACACTTTTGAAAATCAACAAATGTGACACCTATTAAATATATATACATAGGAATCTTCCTGTCAGAATATGACTGGGAGAACGTTGGTTATACGTAAGCATTTGTAACAGACAAGTTGAACGCTCTAACGTTATATGTAACGTTTTACTTGGCTTTATTCTCTAACGCTATAAATGACTTTTTAATTCTGGCGTCTATTTTTGTTTCTTCTCTTTTATTTCTCTCTCTTCTCTTTTCTTTCTCTCTCTTCTCTTTTCTTTCTCTCTCTTCTCTTTTCTTTCTCTCTCTTCTCTTTTCTTTCTCTCTTTTCTCTCTCTCTCTCTCTTCTCTTTTCTTTCTCTCTCTTCTCACATCCCCTCTCTCTTTTTCTCTTTCCACTTCTAACATCTTCCTCTCTTTCCTTCTTGTCCCTCTACCATCTAGCACTCTTTCTCTTCCCTCTCACTACCACGTTACCCGTCAACATTCGCATTTCTCTCTTCCATTTATCTTTTTCCCCTCACTGTTGACTCGATTAGTCACGTCCTTCTTTAATTCAACACATTTTCTATATGGTTTGTTTTCTTCACTTTTCTTTCTGACTTTCTATCTGTCCCTTTTTTCGTTTCCAACCCTACAAAATATTTCCATTTTCCTTTGCGTTACCCCAATCTCGATTGTTTTGCGGCCGAGGGCCTTTTTAGTTGTAAGTGTGTAATTATTAAATTTTGGCGATTGCGTGTTTGTTTCCATCATTCTATTGTACGTCCGCTAGCTATTCACTGACGATTCTCGCTGCTGGCTCCACCAAAATGTACAATATAATCGTTAAAAGCGCAAAATTTTGATGATGTTTTGGATGTTCACTGATAAATTAGCTACAAATTTTCCGTTTGGTGTGTTGTTATAAATTTTTTGGAATGCACAGACCCACACACGCACACACACACACACACACACACACATATGTATATGTATGTATGTACGTATATATATATATATATATATATATATATATATATATATATATATATATATGGAACATTGGGTTTAAAAAATCTTTTCCACAGTTAATAGTCGAATGCTCATCGTGGGACATCAACCAACTTCTTGAGACATAAAAGATAACCTACCATTCGCTTCGTTTGCTTAAAGTTTCAATATTCCAAACAAAATATGTGTGGACGCAGGTAAGGCTGCGTGGTTAAGAAATTTGCAACTGTTATTTTGAATTTGTTCCCAGTGCGTGAGCCTTTGGGTAATTCTCTTTCACTATAGTTACCAGCTAGCCAGCCAGTCAGATAGTTAGCAAGCAACCGGCAAGCAAGTAGCCAACCACCACGCCATATAGCCTATGCATTGCTATTGTGACTGTTAGACGGAAACTCAAGGGAAGTGCGTTGTATAGATATGTATATTGCTATAATACAGTAAAGTATATGTAGATTTTTGCTAGCACAATGTGTTTGATGGAATGTAAACAATATGCCGATATATACAATATTTCTGTGAACAACAAAATGACTCAGAGAACATAGAGATATGCATGTTGTAATCCTTTAAACTATAATTTGTAATACTTCAGTAATGTAATATTGGTTTCAAATGTTGGCACATGGTTCAGCATTTTGCTTGGCGCGGTAACGATTCTACCAGCTCGCTACCTTACAGTAATTTAATATTCAAAAACAATTCGCTGGAAGTGTTATATATTCATATTTTTTAAATCTAGTTTGTTTAAGACTATACTGATAATTCTTTCTGTTACCGCCACAACTCCTGAAATGCTGTATGAGGGGAATAGGCAACTGCATCGATCACAGTGCTCAACGGATGCCTATTTGATCGATTCCGAAAGCCTACCTTGGCAGAATTTGAAGTCTGAACGTAAAACCGGAAGAAAGACCGTTAGACATTTTATCGAGCCTATATTATTAATGGGTGTAAAATAAGTGTTTCAAGGTGTGTTTATGAGATTTTTGCAGTTTTGGTAAATACAATTTATCTTCCGTGTCCGGTGTTGCTACTTCATTTACTATAATGTTGTTTTTGATAATTTTATTTCTTGCTTTGACTAAAAAATAGTAATATATATATTAGAAAATCTATATGCATGCGTATGTGTGATTAGTTATCAACAATCTGAACCAGAAAAAAAACTCATACCTTGGCTAATGGAGTGTGTATATTATTATTTATATACACTGCATGTCAAATTATTAGGCAGCTCAGTTTTTTAGAACCAACATAGTATTTGTTAATTCGAATCAGTAAAATAAATTTGATCTGCGCAGATGTAAACAAACGGCGGCCATTTCCGTGAAACAGCTACAAATTTACAGTCCAAAATTATTAGGCAAATACC
>NC_142956.1:5098539-5136039 GCF_046866305.1 Octopus bimaculoides
GCTTACTTTCTTATTTCCTAATTGGGAATTGAAAACATTTGGCTATTGTTAATTGAGTATTTCACTTATCCTCCAGGTTATAAGCTGTAACGCACTGAAGTAGATAGTTTTGAAATCTGTAGAAGGCACTAGCGTTCGTTCTTATATTTAGACGTCAGCATCTGGAATGAACTGGTCATAAAAAGCTTGTGATAGGCCCCACATATACTTGCAAGATCTCAAAAACTCCCTCCGCATGACGTGAGAGGGGGACATTGATGAAAATTTCCATGAGAAAGCTTGTGGTGCAGACAGGAAAAGTCGTTGAGGAAGTCATCGCCAAAAGAAGAGTAACTCTTGATGCCTAACAAGCAGAATTTTGGCCGGAATTCTCCCTGCAGCTTACATTCGAACTTTACCTGAAGCTTCATGAGCTCTCAATCCTGAGCTATGTTAAAATATAAAAATATCATTTTCGCCAATCATCAGTTCATTCATGAACCTTTTTGTGAGCTTGGAGAGTTGTCAACATTTTGTCTTCCTCAAAATAGGATCCATTTATGTTAGAAAAACATCTGATAATTCTATTAAGGTATTTAAAAAAATACCTTAGATACAACGTTCCGAAGTAGAGTCTAAAATTTGGACAATTTTGCTGATGTACCCGGTATGTGTACATCGATACACGTAAATATATAAAGAATAACAAATGAAATTTTAAAAAAGTGGAACAAAACGAAAAAAAAAAGGATGAAATGTAGTTGAAAATGAGTATTTGAATATTAGGTTGACGAACGTTTAGAAAACAGAGAACATGAAGCAAAGAAGTAAATTCTTATGATTAACAAGAGAGCAAGAACATGATTACATATGCAGGAGGAGTATGTGGAAAAAGAAGCTCGTACACCTACACTCCTTCAGAATACAACCACACACTCAAATACACCCGAGAAAAACTATGGAAAGAATGTAAGAGTATAAGAGAGAAACACAGAGAGATAGAGAAAATAAAAGGGTGGAAGATATTAAAATTTAGTTATATGGTGAATTAAGTAGTACGAAAAAGAGACCCAATTCACAATATTTCTAAATTCGGAACATTTTCAAAGATACCACGTTGAATTGATGTGGTATTATTACCATGCCGAAATCTGTAACACAAAATTTAATTCATATAACAGGTTTAGAAAGATTTATGATAAAAATATGAAATAGAATGGCGAAAAAAATAGATATAGAGAATTGAGACGATGGGGAGGAAGGCGAAGAGGAGGAGAATGGGAAAAGGAGGGGGAGGAAGAAGAAAGAAATTAAAAAGAAAAGACAATGGAAGAAGATAAAGTAAAAAAAAAATGAAAAAGATGAAGTAGAAGAAGAAAAAGAAGAGAAAGAGTTGAAGGAAGAAGAAGAGGAGAAGGAGAAAATAACTAGAAGAAAAGGAGGAGTAGTAGCAGAAATAGAAGAAAAAGAAGAAAAAGAGGAAAAGGAAAGGAAAAAAGAAGAGCAGAAGGAAAACAGCAGAAAGAATAAATTGTAAAAGGAAGAAGAGTAAAAAGAAGACGACGACAACCAAGGAAGAAGAAAAAGCAAACAAGGAAGAAAGAGAACAAGAGAAAGAAAAAAAACAAAGAAACAGGAAGTCCTGTTGGAGAAAGAAGAGGAGGAGGAGGAAAGAAGCAGAAGAAAGACAAGAATATTAAGGAAAAAAAGGAGGAGAAGGATGAGGAGAAAAAGAAGAAGATAAAAAGAATCAGTAATGCATACTATAGAAAGAAGATATAAAGAAAATTTTTAAAATGAGTAAAGGAATGAATATGAAGAACAGAAACAAAATATGTAGAAGAACATAAAGAAGAAGACGAATGCGAAGAAGAAAAAAGAAAAAAAAACAGAAGCAGAAGATGATGATAAAGAGGAAGACGAAATAAAAGATGCAGGGAATTAAAAGGAAAAGAAGAAGAAAGAGAAGAAGACCTAAAAGAAAAGGAAAACAAGTATAATATCTATATATGAAGAAAAAAATAAGCAGAAAAAGGACAAGTTTAAGAAAAAGAAAGAATGAATGAAAAAGACAGACGGAGGAGGAAGGGAAGAAGTAGAAGAGAAAGAAGAAAACATTTCAAGATGATGAAAAAGTAGAAAAGAAAAAGAAAAGAAGTAGATTATGTACAGATGAAGAAAATGGTGGAGAAGAAAAATAATAAAACAAAGTGTAGAAAAAGAAGTAAAAAAGAATTGGAAGAAGAAAATAGCGATGATGATGACGGCGATGATGTTGATGATAATAATGATGACGAAGTAATGTCCTTTATCTTGATTATGATAATGAGGTTAAGGAAGAAAACTGAGGGCGACGTCCTTGTTGCAGAAATTTATGAACAAAAATAAATGGAAGAGGGTTAAAAACAAAGATGCTTTGCTTATGTGTGATGATGTATTTTAAAGCGGTCCTTTTCCACTGTCGTATCTATCTTTTGCTGATATTTGTCGCTCTGACAGATATCGTTATGTTCCGAAATAGTCAATAGAATGGGACTGTACCACCCCCGGTCATACAGTCTTATTATCCTCAGAATGTCCACTCTGTATCACAGTAAAATTACTGTATCAGCTAAGACCCACTATCAACATTCTACACGTACTCATGACATTCGACCTTGTCTGTCGACTAGCTCCTGCTCTATTTATAAAGGCTGGCTACTACTAATTTTTACCGATACATCTCATCTTTTAATTATTTTATTTAACAATCAAAATAGTTTACTCTCCCCACCTCTTCCCTTTATATAAACTCAATATCTTTTCTTCTAAGGGTTTACGTTTAGGGGTTAAGTGTTCTTCCTTTCCCTTGTACATGTTTCAACTTCTTGTAACACACCAGTTGTTTCGATTTCTTGTTGAGTGTGAACACACCAGCATCGGTTGTCAAACGATGTTGGGGGTACAAACACACAAACACACACAGTGACACACAAATATATACATTATATATATATATATATATATATATATATATATATATATATATATATATATATATATATATATATATATATATTCAAGGTGAATATGGTACTTAAGTTTAGTCACCAGAATTTAGTATGGTATTATCCAAACAATTCCAAAAAGAAGGTGATCAAAAATCAAAATAAGCAACAAGGATATTCAAGGATGCTGCAGTACGATCGTTTTATGCAACTCCATTTATTTAATTAATGTCAACATTACTTAAATAAATGGAGTCGCATGAAACGATCGTACTGAAGTAACCTTGAGTTCCCTTGTTGGTTATTTTGATTTACACACACACACACACACACACACACACACACACACACACACACACACACACACACACACACACACAACACACACACATACACACACACACACACACACACACACACACACATACATATATATATATATATATATATATATATATATATATATATATACGATGGTATTCTTTCACAGTTTCCATCGTCCAAATCCACTCACAAGGCTTTGTTTGGCCCCTAGGCTATAGTAGAGAACACTCGCCCAAGCTTCCACGCAGTGGGACTGAACCCAGAACCATGTGGTTGGTAAGCAAGCTACTTACCTCACAGCCACTCCAATCCCATAAATTAAATTTGTTCATACATTCGGTGCCAAATGAATTCATGGATTTTTTCAACACATAAACATCTACTTTTGGGGTTCGACCTTTGAGCATTAGATTATAAACACGTTCGTCTATGAAATATAAATTTTCCTCCCGTAACACCTTGCGCTATTATAATTTTGGCTCACCCATTTGTTTCCATGTTTTCTCGTTTATGATTGTGATGTCGCTCCTCGTGTCTAACTGCATGTTTACACTAGTGTCTTCAATTCTCACGTTCACGAGTTCTGAGAGATGACAGTTCACTCTGACCGCTGAACAGATGTCATTGTGCATTGCAGTGATCCAGCCTCTGAATACATGCCGGAAGCTAGACGTCTTGTCGACCCCATCGGAAGCTTTAAATTGATCAGGGCTCCATCTGTGCCAAGTTCTTTAGCCACTTTCTTAGTTATGTATCGAATGAGGTGGAGGTTGTCGTAAATAGATCTTCCCAATAAAGATCGGACCTTGGATTTATTGCCATGCTGTGCCTCTGTCACTCAGGGACTTTGAACGTCTTTCGTCCCTTTGTGTCTAATTGCTCGTGCCTTAGCTCTGAAAATGCAACCTTCGTCTTTCATGTTGAAGAATAGCTCGAGTGCTAATCTCGCTGCGAGCACATCGGTTGAGATACCTTTTCTAAAAGCCTCGTCTAACATCTTGCCTAGCTCTGCTTCTACTCTGTTTTTTTTTTTCTACTACTAGTCATTTGCTAAACTTTATAGATTCTATTCTAATCGCCCTTTGCAGGACGAACCACCCTAGTTCAAAAATTTGGTCTTTAGGCGCCGCAAAGACGCGTTCAGTTTCTAGTAACTGGGTCGCTGTTTATGAAGCCGATATATGTCGGCTGTGCAGATCACGAATTTGTGGTGTGTATAGTCGACTACTTCAAATTGCGGCCAACCTATGCTATCCTTACGGACTATTTTATAGAATTAGCGTAGATACGGAGTAGCTGAACAGTCGATACGTGTCAAACACTTGGAATCGTCAGAGCAGGTTTATGAGGCTTTTGCCCACTCCTCCCCTATCTGTGAAACTCACACAATCCCACCTTATGTCTAAAACGCCATTCCAATCCCCACAAACAATAAAGAGCGGGATGTTCTCAGTCGATTAAAGAAACCTGGTCCTCCTGCTCCTAAAGGGCGAAAAAACGGCAAATAGTTTGAAAGTATTTCCTTCGCTGCCTGTCATGTCCAGCACCACCGACTTATCCTCCGGCGCCATGAAGATCGTCCGCAATGCGAGCAACTCCGCCTCCCAATTCCGGAAATCTTACAGATGCGTACGCCTCATATTCACCGAAAATGGGTTGGAAGTGCCGTGAGTTGGAAGTTCTGATTTCCCTGATGGCCACTACGTCCACTTTCAGTGCCATGATGCTGTTGAGCAGGTGACCCCGCTTTTTGTGCTTATTGCCATGTAGTTTGTGATGCTAGTCTCTTTAATTGGTGTTTGTAGTGGTTGTTGTTGGTGTTGCTGTTTTTGTTGTGTTGGTTGTGGTTGCCATTGCTGTTGTTGTTGTGATTGTGTGTGTTGGATGGTTGGTGTGTCAGGTGTCAGAGGTGTTGGTGTCAATGCAGTGTCTCTTTTGGGTGTATTTGTTTTCCTCTATTTCTTGTGTGGATGAGGATTGTTGTTGTTTGTCCATATGTTTGTTTCTCATTCTGTTTCTTTATCGTTGTTTTTTAACTTCCAACTCCTCATCGTGGTTCCACACTCCACCTATGCTAACCACCAGCTCCACATCATTATGCGGATCATCTTCGGGCACTGAGAAGTGTTCGAAGGTACACGGTGTCTCTATGGTTGTGGTGTTGGTGTTCGTTCGGCTGAATGTGCTGAAGGTGATAGCGCTGCTGCTGTTGTCACTCTAGGTCTGGTGACTGTTGTGGATGTTAAGAGAAGAGGTGTCCATCTATCTTTTTCCTTCGATCTAGGACAGAAGGTTTTTAAATGACTAGTCGAACATCCAATGTAGCACTTCCCTTTCCTTCCATCCACCTTAGCTGTTATAATCCAGCTTCCAGGATGATGGATATGGTCCGAGATGAGATCCACATTATTTTGGGTCGTTTGGATGAGGAGTTCTATCGTTATCCTGGCTTTTGAGAGGATTCAGAATGTGAGAGTTAGCATCCTCTGTGCGGAATCTGAACTCCACCATCCCGTAACCCCTTTCTCTCTTTATATAATCTTTTAGATTCCTGACTGAAATTAAAGCTTGTTGTATTTGAGCCGCTGTGGATTTTTCTACTTTCCTTGATATTAATCTGATAGTAAGGGATGTCACTGCGCGACGTATCGTATCCCGGATGGGGTATTTAACTTTACAGCTAACCCGTCTCTCTTGACTAGCTGTCTGGCATTCTTAAGTTCCTCTTCAGAGAATTATATTCTCTGAAGGGATGACTTTGTAACTACTGCGAAGGAAAGTTCAGAGGTATTCCAAGCTGTTGCACTTGCTTGTTTCTTAGTTCCATCGTTGTTTTTATAGTTGATATTGCTTTTGCTGCCGCCGTTGTTGTTGTTGATGTTGTTGTCAACTGTGCTATTGTAGTTGTTGGTGCTGCTGTTGTCCTTGCTGCTGCTGTTACTGCTATAGCTGTTGTTGTTGTTTCTTGTACTCGTATCGTCCATCGTCTCGCTCAGGAAAGGGCTCCCATTGTTTATATTTTCAAAATTGCTGTTTTTAATCCAAGCAATGGTGTCGAAAACGGAACCGTTGAGTTTCCAAAGATCTTTTAAGAGATTTTTCTCGAAAAAAATTGGCCCTGCTGGTTTCGAGTTTTCTTTTTTCAACAAAAATACAGCTGTCGTCTGTTGTTTTTTGTAGCGTGTCATCGTTTGCCACTCTCTTTCTCTCTCTCTCTCTCTCTCTCTCTCTCTCTCTCTCTCTCTCTCTCTCTCTCTCTCTCTCTCTCTCTCTCTCTCTCTTTTATTGATGTTTGGTGATGCTCCTCATCCTCTCCTCCTCTTCCATATATGAGCGTCACCATCTTTTGTTGTGCTTTCTCCATATTGATGGGGGAAACGCAAAGAACTTCGAATGGAAAACAAAATCAATTGACCTGTCTCCCAAAATTGGGGGACAAAACAGGAAAATAAATTCACCATTTGACAGTAATTAGCCTGTTGTCCACGATAGCACAAAGTTGAAGGGTGCAAATACATGTATTACATGGTTTTCTTTACAAAATTCACAGATTCACAGAGCGATGTGAAGCTTGGCTTGACAGGCTGATGTCAATAATAATAATAATAATAATAATAATAATTCAGCACCGGGCTGAAAGAAAATTCAGCACCGGGCTGAAAGAAAATTCAGCACCGGGCTGAAAGAAAATTCAGCACCGGGCTGAATAGCAACATGGATGTGCTACACCGGGCTCCCTATACAAAAACATATCTAATCCAATAACATCGATGGAATTAGGCAACAGAACCGGTGGAAGATTTGAAGGAAGCGGTCTTTTAACGAAGATAATTTTTTTTTTTAATATTTTTTATTCTTAAAAAACGAAATTTCATTGCAATACAAAGCACAGGTCCTCCTATGCACGATGTCTCAATGAAACACGTGCGATCACACACGCAAAACCAACACCGGAAAGTTTACAAACTATATAAAAAAGAATTGGAACAAAATAGTAAGTACATATATTGAATAATTACGCATACACTCGAACGTGTACACAATGATATATACGTTTTGATACCCATAGAACTACACATGCATCTTAATGTTTACACAACTACGTGAAAATCACAGGACACACTCACGCATACGAAAACACATATCACAAACGAAGCAAAACCAAAACTTTTTTTTTCTTTCTTCTTTGTTTATTTTCATTTTGTGAACAAACTCAGACAGTGAACCATTCATAAGTTTAAAACGCCACACACACACACACACACACACACACACACAAAAATACACTATGCCCGGAGATAAATCTATCAACAAAAAAAATACAGATGAATACCGATCTGCTAGCCTTAAAAAACTACGCTACGAACAATGTTTACATGCTGAGAACTCGGTGACGGTGTTGTCTCAAAAAACTGACCCTAAACAGACAAATCCGTCCCCTAATGTCAACGCCAAAGCTCGTCATGCCTCAATGATAACAAGGCAGATCACAAACCAGATTGGTCATCGACCGAATCACAAAGGGCCACTTACTCGAAATAGATCTGCTAGCCTTAAGAAGCTACGTCACGAGAGCTCGGAGACGGTGTTGTCTCCAAATATTTACCCTAAACAGACAGATCCGTTCCCTAGCGTCAACGTCGAAGCTTGTTATGCCTCACTGTTAATAAAACAAAATACAAACCGGAATGGTGATAGACCGGATTATAAAGGACCACTTACTCGGATAATGAACCAGATCCCAGTCGAGAAATCTGCTACTGGTTCAAATCTTCCCGACACACAGGAGCTGGAAGTACCCCACAACCGGAATATTCCAACAGATGGCCTTCCATGCTCGTCATCAAATAACCAAAAGAAAAAGAATGAAAAAATGGTCTAGGGAAGATAATAAAGAATTTCTTACAGCCTTCTACCATGCCATATATTTTCCTACAGATAAATCTAATACTGTACAAATCCTACTTAAACTGGAGACAGAAACACCTTGAAGTAAGACCCTACATAGACAGTAACAAACTTGCCAACGTCGGAAGAAACATTATGAAAAAAACTTACTAACTGAAGTAGAGATTGACCAAATTAAACAAGCAGTAAGGGATAAAAAGAATGAAACTGCAGCTAAAGAAGATACTACAGAGGAAATAATTATAAACCAGCCCAAGGCTGATGAAAATACAGTAATAATTGAAAGAGTTAAGGTAACTGATAGGCAAAGTGAAATACTCTCTGAACCAACCATAAACACTAAGGCAGGTGAAAATCAAATAGATGAAGGAAGTCATACAGAAATCGACGCAACAGAACTACATGATCTAAAAAATCAAATCATGATTGAATGGCTGAAAATTAAAGAAACTGGTATGAATGAACGCGTCACTCTCCCCAAAATTCGCAATTCTAACCAAAACCTGAAAATAATTGGTAAAATCCGCCTTACACTTAAGGATATAATTTCAGCTAATGATGTTGATATTACAGATCTCAACCACCTGTACTATGCATCCGCAAGAATCTCGACGATTCTATGTGGTGAAAATATTAGAAAAAAACAACACTCGCACAAAAAGCCTTCTTGGCAAGAACGCATTCAACACCAAATTAAGCTGCTTAGATCTGACATAGAATGTTTGAAAAACCTTAAATTTGACAAGAGTATCAAACCTACAAAGACCCAAAAACTAAAGAAAAACTATAACATGAAAACCATAGTTGACATTGGTGCCACCATAGAAACCATCAAGCAAAAGGTATGTGCTAAAGCTGCCCGCATAGCAAGGTATGAAAAGCGTGTTAAATTCTTCCGAGATAATAACATGTTCAAAAATAACCCCCAAACATTTCTACAGGAAGATAGGGAAAACACCAGTAACAATAAAGTCTGTCCCATCAAAAGATGAAGTGCAAGAATTTTGGAATAAAATCTGGGCAGAAGATAAAACACACAATGAAAAGGCCTCTTGGATTGATAGAATATCTACAGACCTAGACTCCTTAGAGGAGCAAAAGTGGGAGGGGGTCAAGGTAGAAGATATAAGATCTGCTCTCAGGAGGTCAAGCGAATGGAAGTCTCCAGGAAAGGATAAAATTCCTAACTTCTGGTTGAAGGCCTTCCCAGAAAGCCATGAACTGCTAACAAAACTTTACAGCGATGTTTTGCAAAATCCTAGTTTGATGCCCTCTTGGCTAGTTAATGGTTTAACATTCCTGCTTCCAAAAAATGAGGAAACAAACGAACCAAAAAATTATCGCCCCATAACCTGCTTAACAACAATGTATAAGACGCTAACATCTGTCCTAACCGAGTACACCTATAGTTTTTTTAATACAAAGTAGCATATTCCCTAATGAGCAAAAGGGATGTAAACGTGGATCTTATGGTTGTAAAGATCAGCTACTCATCAATAGGATGATCTTAGAAGATTGTCACAAGCGACACAAAAACTTGTCAATAGCCTGGATAGACTATAAAAAGGCCTTTGATAGCCTACCACATAGCTGGATTAGGAAATGTCTGGAAATGTATAAAATAGCTCCTACTCTGCGAAACTTTTTATCTGTAAGTATGAGATCATGGAGAACCACACTGATGTTGAACAATGACAATGAATCTCTAAATGCTGGAGATGTAAGAATTTCATGTGGCATTTTCCAGGGTGACTCACTATCACCACTCCTCTTCTGTCTAGCCCTAATACCGCTCTCAAAATTGCTCAATGATGCACAGTATGGTTATAAAATATTTGATAAAAATATAAATCATCTCATTTACATGGATGATTTAAAGCTCTTTGCAAAAAAATGACCAACAACTCAAAGGCCTACTAGCGATTGTTAAACAATTCAGTGACGATATCAGGATGCAATTTGGCCTTGATAAATGTGCAAAAGCTACTTTCATCAAAGGAAAAATGACAAATACATCTATTGTGAACCTTGACCAGCAAAATGTCATAAAAGAGTTAGAACCAGCGGAGAGCTACAAATACCTAGGGGTAATTGAAGGGGACAATATCAAGCACTCAGTGATGAGGGAAAGGATCAGAAGAGAATGTTATCGCAGTTTGAGAGCAATACTGAAGACAGAGCTGAACGCGAGAAACAGGATCGAAGTGATCAATGCTCTAGCCAGACCAGTCGTGACGTACAGTTTCAACATCGTTAACTGGTCAATTACTGAAATATGTAATGTTGACAGAAAAATACGAAAACTGTTGACAATGCATAGAATGCACCACCCTAAGGCAAATATAGAGCGTCTTTATCTGCCAAGAAAAGAGGGAGGTCGAGGACTTCTACAGCTGGCATTATCAATTAAGGTAGCCACAATTGGCCTAGACACCTATCTGAAAAACTCTGAGGACTGGATGCTAAAACTTGTCTTAAAATATGAAAGCAAGAAAGCATCTTACTCAGTAACAAAACAGGCAAAGGAATATCTAAGTGAATTCCAATTGCAACAAATTCAAGAATTAGACGAACTAGAAACACCTACAGAAAAAGCTAAGCGCTTGAAAACCCGTGCTAAAATTGCTGCCTTAGCTATTATGACTGAAAAATGGCATGGAAAACCTCTCAATGGCAAATACCCAAAGAGAGCGAATAATGCAGATATTGACAAAGCCCTTACCCACCAATGGTTAATGGCCTCTGGCTTGAAATCAGAAACAGAGGGGTTTATCATAGCAGCCCAAGATCAATGCCTACCTACAAAGAACTACCAGGCCAACATATTAAAGAAGGGCAGCTCCTCATTATGTCGTATATGCAAACAACAAAATGAGACCATCGATCATGTTGTCTCCATGTGCAGTCTGCTTGCGCCTACAGAGTATCTCAACAGGCATGATAGAGCTGCACAATATATTCACTGGGTAATATGCAAAAACCTGGACTTGCCCCATGATAAAAACTGGTGGGAACACAAACCACCCCCTGTACTTGAAAATGATCAGATTGCACTCCTCTGGAACTTCACCATTCAAACTGACAGAAAGATAGACGCAAATAGGCCAGACATCATACTGAAAGACTTCAGACAAAAATCATGCCTCCTCATTGATATGACTGTCCCAATCGATATAAACGTATCTGTCAAGACCTACCAAAAACTGAGCAAATATAAAGATCTTGAAATAGAAATTAGCAAAATGTGGAATCTGAAGACGAAAACAATACCTATTGTCATATGTGCCCTGGGAATGACAGCGAAACGGGCTGATTACTACCTAGCTCAGATACCAGGAAACCCCAAAATGGCTGAAGTTCAAAAGATAGTGCTCATGGGAACTGCCCATATCCTACGTAAAATACTGTCTATGTGATCTCAAATTTTAAAGCAAACACATAATTTTGTTATGGTTTCTTAAACATTCACTTGAACAAAACTGTACAAATCCAGATATATGGTACCCTAGGCATAACACCTTCATGAACTTCTAACTTGTCTCTTGAGGTCTCTGGGTGAGACTTGGATCCAACTTGTACAAATGCAAAACAAAAGTCAAACATAAAATAATAATAATAATAATAATAATAATAATAATAATAATAATAATAATAATAATAATAATAATAATAATAATAATAATAATAATAAGGCACGATGTCTCAATGAAACACGTGCGATCACACACGCAAAACCAACACCGGAAAGTTTACAAACTATATAAAAAAAAGAAATGGAACAAAATAGTAAGTACATATATTGAATAATTACGCATACACTTGAACGTGTACACAATGATATATACGTTTTGATACCCATAGAACTACACATGCATCTTAATGTTTACAGAACTACGTAAAAATCACAGGACACACTTACGGATACGAAAACACATATCACAAACGAAGCAAAACCAAAACTTTTTTTCTTTCTTCTTTGTTTATTTTCATTTTGTGAACAAATACAGACAGTGAACCATTCATAAGTTTAAAACGCCACACACACACAAAAATACACTATGCCTGGAGATAAATCTATCAACAAAAAAAAATACAGATGAATACCGATCTGCTAGCCTTAAAAAACTACGCTACGAGCAATGTTTACATGCTGAGAACTCGGTGACGGTGTTGTCTCAAAAAACTGACCCTAAACAGACAAATCCGTCCCCGAATGTCAACGCCAAAGCTCGTCATGCCTCAATGATAACAAGGCAGATCACAAACCAGAGTGGTTATCGACCGAATCACAAAGGGCCACTCACTCGAAATAGATCTGCTAGCCTTAAGAAGCTACGTCACGAAAGCTCGGAGACGGTGTTGTCTCAAAAAACTTACCCTAAACAGACAGATCCGTCCCCTAGCGTCAACGTCGAAGCTTGTTATGCCTCACTGGTAATAAAACAAAATATAAACCGCAATGGTCATAGACCGGATTATAAAGGACCACTTACTCGGATAATGAACCAGATCCGAGACGAGAAATCTGCTACTGGTTCAAATCTTCCCGACACACAGGAGCTGGAAGTACCCCACAACCGGAATATTCCAACAGATGGCCATCCATGCTCGTCATCAAATAACCAAAAGAAAAAGAATGAAAAATGGTCTAGGGAAGATAATAAAGAAGTTCTTAGAGCCTTCTACCGTGCCATATATTTCCCTACAGATAAATCTAATACTGTACAAACCTACTTAAACTGGAGACAGAAACACCTTGCAGTAAGACCCTACATAGACAGTAATAAACTTGCCAACGTCAGAAGAAACATTATAAAAAAAAAATTACTAACTGAAGTAGAGATTGACCAAATTAAGCAAGCAGTAAAGGATAAAAAGAATGAAACTGCAGCTAAAGAAGATACTACAGAGGAAATAATTATAAACCAGCCCAAGGCTGATGAAAATACAGTAATAATTGAAAGAGTTAAGGTAACTGATAGGCAAAATAAAATACTCTCTGAACCAACCATAAACACTAAGGCAGGTGAAAATCAAATAGATGAAGGAAGTCATACAGAAATCGACGCAACAGAACTACATGATCTAAAAAATCAAATCATGATTGAATGGCTGAAAATTAAAGAAACTAGTATGAATGAACGCGACACTCTCCCCAAAATTCGCAATTCTAACCAAAACCTGAAAATAATTGGTAAAATCCGCCTTGCACTTAAGGATATAATTTCAGCTAATGATGTTGATATTACAGATCTCAACCACCTGTACTATGCATCCGCAAGAATCTCAACGATTCTATGTGGTGAAAAGATTAGAAAAAGACAACACTCCCACAAAAAGCCTTCTTGGCAAGAACGCATTCAACACCAAATTAAGCTGCTTAGATCTGACATAGAATGTTTGAAAAACCTTAAATTTGACAAGAGTATCAAACCTACAAAGACCCAAAAACTAAAGAAAAAATATAACATGAAAACCATAGTTGACATTGATGCCACCATAGAAACCATCAAGCAAAAGGTATGTGCTAAAGCTGCCCGCATAGCAAGGTATGAAAAGCGTGTTAAATTCTTCCGAGATAATAACATGTTCAAAAATAACCCCAAAAATTTCTACAGGAAGATAGGTAAAACACCAGTAACAATAAAGTCTGTCCCATCAAAAGAAGAAGTGCAAGAATTTTGGAATAAAATCTGGGCAGAAGATAAAACACACAATGAAAAGGCCCCTTGGATTGATAGAATAGCTACAGACCTAGACTCCTTAGAGGAGCAAAAGTGGGAGGGGGTCAGGGTAGAAGATATAAGATCTGCTCTCAGGAGGTCAAGCAAATGGAAGTCTCCAGGAAAGGATAAAATTCCTAACTTCTGGTTGAATGCCTTCCCAGAAAGCCATGAACTGCTAACAAAACTTTACAACGATGTTTTGCAAAATCCTAGTTTGATGCCCTCTTGGCTAGTTAATGGTTTAACATTCCTGCTTCCAAAAAATGAGGAAACAAACGAACCAAAAAATTATCGCCCCATAACCTGCTTAACAACAATGTATAAGACGCTAACATCTGTCCTAACCGAGTACACCTATAGTTTTTTAATAGAAAGTAGCATATTCCCTAATGAGCAAAAGGGATGTAAACGTGGATCTTATGGTTGTAAAGATCAGCTACTCATCAATAAGATGATCTTAGAAGATTGTCACAAGCGACACAAAAACTTGTCAATAGCCTGGATAGACTATAAAAAGGCCTTTGATAGCCTACCACATAGCTGGATTAGGAAATGTCTGGAAATGTATAAAATAGCTCCTACTCTGCGAAACTTTTTATCTGTAAGTATGAGATCATGGAGAACCACACTGATGTTGAACAATGACAATGAATCTCTAAATGCTGGAGATGTAAGAATTTCATGTGGCATTTTCCAGGGTGACTCACTATCACCACTCCTCTTCTGTCTAGCCCTAATACCGCTCTCAAAATTGCTCAATGATGCACAGTATGGTTATAAAATATTTGATAAAAATATAAATCATCTCATTTACATGGATGATTTAAAGCTCTTTGCAAAAAATGACCAACAACTCAAAGGCCTACTAGCGATTGTTAAACAATTCAGTGATGACATCAGGATGCAATTTGGCCTTGATAAATGTGCAAAAGCTATCTTTATCAAAGGAAAAATGACAAATACATCTAATGTGAACCTTGACCAGCAAAATGTCATAAAAGAGTTAGAACCAGCGGAGAGCTACAAATACCTAGGGGTAATTGAAGGGGACAATATCAAGCACTCAGTGATGAGGGAAAGGATCAGAAGAGAATGTTATCGCAGGGTGAGAGCAATACTGAAGACAGAGCTGAACGCGAGAAACAGGATCGAAGCGATCAATGCTCTAGCCATACCAGTCGTGACTTACAGTTTCAACATCGTTAACTGGTCAATTACTGAAATATGTAATGTTGACAGAAAAATACGAAAACTGTTGACAATGCATAGAATGCACCACCCTAAGGCAGATATAGAACGTCTTTATCTGCCAAGAAAAGAGGGAGGTCGAGGACTACTACAGCTGGCATTATCAATGAAGGTAGCCACAATTGGCCTAGACACCTATATGAAAAACTCTGAGGACTGGATGCTAAAACTTGTCTTAAAATATGAAAGCAAGAAAGCATCTTACTCAGTAACAAAACAGGCAAAGGAATATCTAAGTGAATTCCAATTGCAACAAATTCAAGAATTAGACGAACTAGAAACACCTACAGAAAAAGCTAAGCGCTTGAAAACCCGTGCTAAAATTGCTGCCTTAGCTATTATGACTGAAAAATGGCATGGAAAACCTCTCAATGGCAAATACCCAAAGAGAGCGAATAATGCAGATATTGACAAAGCCCTTACCCACCAATGGTTAATGGCCTCTGGCTTGAAATCAGAAACAGAGGGGTTTATCATAGCAGCCCAAGATCAATGCCTACCTACAAAGAACTACCAGGCCAACATATTAAAGAACGGCAGCTCCCCATTATGTCGTATATGCCAACAACAAAATGAGACCATCGATCATGTTGTCTCCATGTGCAGTCTGCTTGCGCCTACAGAGTATCTCAACAGGCATGATAGAGCTGCACAATATATTCACTGGGTAATATGCAAAAACCTGGACTTGCCCCATGATAAAAACTGGTGGGAACACAAACCACCCCCAGTACTTGAAAATGATCACATTGCACTCCTCTGGAACTTCACCATTCAAACTGACAGAAAGATAGACGCAAATAGGCCAGACATCATACTGAAAGACTTCAGACAAAAATCATGCCTCCTCATTGATATGACTGTCCCAATTGATATAAACGTATCTGTCAAGACCTACCAAAAACTGAGCAAATATAAAGATCTTGAAATAGAAATTAGCAAAATGTGGAATCTGAAGACGAAAACAATACCTATTGTCATAGGTGCCCTGGGAATGACAGCGAAACGGGCTGATTACTACCTAGCTCAGATACCAGGAAACCCCAAAATGGCTGAAGTCCAAAAGATAGTGCTCATGGGAACTGCCCATATCCTACGTAAAATACTGTCTATGTGATCTCAAATTTTAAAGCAAACATAATTTTCTTATGGTTTCTTAAACATTCACTTGAACAAAACTGTACAAATCCAAATATATGGTACCCTAGGCATAACACCTACATGAACTTCTAACTTGTTGTCTCTTGAGGTCTCTGGGTGAGACTTGGATCCAACTTGTACAAATGCAAAACAAAAGTCAAACATAAAATAATAATAATAATAATAATAATAATAATATTAATAATAATAATAATAATTATTATTATTATTATTATTATTATTATTATTATTATTATTATTATTATTATTATTATTATTATTAGTACTATTATTATTATTATTATTTATATTATTATCATCATCATTATTATTTTTACCCACAAGGGTGAAGGATGAGGGACTCTACAGAGACAGACAAAGTGTGGGAGATTACATTTAAGGAAATGATAAAAAATAATAATAAAATAAAAAGGAATACACTCCGTCCTATTATAGGTACAATGCCTGAAATTTTGGGGAAGTTCTTGTCGATTACATCGACCCCAGTATGTTGCTGATACTTATTTTATCGACACCAAACGGATGAAAGGTGAATTCGATCACGGCAGAATTTGAGCTCAGAACGTAGCCGCGGGCTAAATACCACTAAGCATTTCCTCCAGCCTGTTAACGATTCTGTCAGTTTACCGATTTAATAATAATAATAATAATAATAATAATAATAATAATAATAATAATAATAATAATAATAATAATAATAATAATAATAATAACAGAGCTGGGACCTACATACACTGGAAGCTATGCCAACACTATGGAATAACAACAGAAAAAAGATGGTATAAGCACAGGCCAGAAAAGGTCACAGAAAACGAGAAAGTAACCATATTCTCGCATATGCCAATACACACAGATAGAGAGAAATTAAAAGGACAATAGGCCAGATATAATTGTCAGAGATCATGAAGAAGAAATGCTTTGTAATTGATGTATCAATACCAGCAGATGACAACGTTTTCCTAAAAGAAATGGAGAAAATTTCAAAATACAAATACATGGAAATAGAGTTAAATCGAATGTGGAATCTAAAAACAGAAACAATTCCTATCATAGTAGCCGCGTTAGGTATAATAAAAAAAAATATTCAGAGAAATACATAAGAAAAATACCAGGACTTAGAAATATATATAAGATACAGAAAATTACACTACTGGGCACTGCACACATCCTACGCAAAACACTTTCAATACAGAAACCATAAGAGCATCACAGCAAACCACAGCACATACCCAAGGCGCACAGAGCTGCGCTCGGTAGTGAAGTGAAAGCACGTTATAAAAATAAAACTACTGAATAATAATAATAATAATAATAATAATAATAATAATAATAATAATAATAATAATAATAATAATAATAGTAATAATAATAATAATAATAATAATAATATATAAGCTACAGCTACAACATCCTTAACTGGACACTAAACGAACTATGTAAAATAGACAGGAAAACAAGAAAAATAATGACAGGATATAGGATGCACCACCCAAAATCTGACATAGAAAGGCTATATATACAACGCACAGAAGGTGGCAGGGGTCTTATACAGCTAGAAAACTATTATAAAATAACCACCATAGGACTGCAAAAATACCTACTCCAGAAGCAAGGGAAACTAATACAAATAGCCAAAAAACACGAGCAAAACAAAAAACTGTTTTCAGTAATTAAGGAAGCTGACAAATACAAACAAGAAATCAATCTACCTAACAAATACGAAGAAGAAGAAGAAGAAGAAACAACAAAAGCTATAAAACAAATGAAATCCAAACTAAAACTAGAACAGCAACGGACCATGATAAAACGATAGCAAGAAAAGCCCCTACATGGTAAATACTGGGCTAAACTAAATGCGAAAGAAATAGACAGAGAAAAATCCCAGCAATGGCTGAGAAGCTCAGGACTCAAAGCAGAGACTGAAGGATTTTTAATTGCTGCACAAGACCAAAGCCTCCCCACCAGAAATTACCAAAAACACATAATGAAAAGAAATATAACAAGTAACTGTAGAATATGTGGAGATCGACAAGAAACAATAAATCATATTATCTCTGGCTGCCCAGTCCTGGCTAAGAAGGAATATATTCACAGACACGACAGAGCTGGGACCTATATACACTGGAAGCTATGCCAACATTATGGAATAGCAACAGAAAAAAGATGGTATAAACACACGCCAGAAAAGGTCACAGAAAACGAGAAAGCAACCATACTCTGGGATATGCCAATACACACAGATAGAGAAATTAAGGCAAATACACCAGATATAGTTGTCAAAGATCATGAAGAAAAAAAATGCTTTCTAATTGATGTATCAATACCAGCAGATGACAACGTTTCTCTAAAAGAAATGGAAAAACTTTCAAAATACAAAGACCTGGAAATAGAGATAACTCGAATGTGGAATCTAAAAACAGAAACAATTCCTATCATAGTAGGTGCCTCAGGTACAATAAAAAAATATTCAGACAAATACATAACAAAAACACCAGGACTTACAAATATATATAACATACAGAAAATTGCACTACTGGGTACTGCACACATTCTACGCAAAACACTTTCAATACAGTAAACATAAGAGCACCACAGCAAACCACAGCACATACCCAAGGCGCACAGAGCTGCGCTCGGTAGTGAAGTGAAAGCACGTTATAAAAATAAAACTACTGAATAATAATAATAATAGTAGTAGTAGTAGTAGTAGTAGTAGTAGTAGTAATAATAATAATAATAATAATAATAATAATAATAATAATAATAATAATAATAATAATGCACCACCCTAAGGCAGATATAGAACGTCTTTATCTGCCAAGAAAAGAGGGAGGTCGAGGACTACTACAGCTGGCATTATCAATGAAGGTAGCCACAATTGGCCTAGACACCTATATGAAAAACTCTGAGGACTGGATGCTAAAACTTGTCTTAAAATATGAAAGCAAGAAAGCATCTTACTCAGTAACAAAGCAGGCAAAGGAATATCTAAGTGAATTCCAATTGCAACAAATTCAAGAATTAGACGAACTAGAAACACCTACAGAAAAAGCTAAGCGCTTGAAAACCCGTGCTAAAATTGCTGCCTTAGCTATTATGACTGAAAAATGGCATGGAAAACCTCTCAATGGCAAATACCCAAAGAGAGCGAATAATGCAGATATTGACAAAGCCCTTACCCACCAATGGTTAATGGCCTCTGGATTGAAATCAGAAACAGAGGGGTTTATCATAGCAGCCCAAGATCAATGCCTACCTACAAAGAACTACCAGGCCAACATATTAAAGAACGGCAGCTCCCCATTATGTCGTATATGCCAACAACAAAATGAGACCATCGATCATGTTGTCTCCATGTGCAGTCTGCTTGCGCCTACAGAGTATCTCAACAGGCATGATAGAGCTGCACAATATATTCACTGGGTAATATGCAAAAACCTGGACTTGCCCCATGATAAAAACTGGTGGGAACACAAACCACCCCCAGTACTTGAAAATGATCACATTGCACTCCTCTGGAACTTCACCATTCAAACTGACAGAAAGATAGACGCAAATAGGCCAGACATCATACTGAAAGACTTCAGACAAAAATCATGCCTCCTCATTGATATGACTGTCCCAATTGATATAAACGTATCTGTCAAGACCTACCAAAAACTGAGCAAATATAAAGATCTTGAAATAGAAATTAGCAAAATGTGGAATCTGAAGACGAAAACAATACCTATTGTCATAGGTGCCCTGGGAATGACAGCGAAACGGGCTGATTACTACCTAGCTCAGATACCAGGAAACCCCAAAATGGCTGAAGTCCAAAAGATAGTGCTCATGGGAACTGCCCATATCCTACGTAAAATACTGTCTATGTGATCTCAAATTTTAAAGCAAACATAATTTTCTTATGGTTTCTTAAACATTCACTTGAACAAAACTGTACAAATCCAAATATATGGTACCCTAGGCATAACACCTACATGAACTTCTAACTTGTTGTCTCTTGAGGTCTCTGGGTGAGACTTGGATCCAACTTGTACAAATGCAAAACAAAAGTCAAACATAAAATAATAATAATAATAAATAATAATAATAATAATAATAATAATAATAATAATAATAATAATAATAATAATAATAATAATAATAATAGTAGTAGTAATAGTAGTAGTAGTAGTAATAATAATAATAATAATAATAATAATAATAATAATAATAATGATAATAATAATAATAATAATAATCCTTTCTACTAAATATATAAGGGCTGGAAATTTCGGAGGAGTGGATATATATCAATATGTCAACCATAATAGAAGGCATCTATTTCCTATTCCTACATCAAAATTGTGAAGCATGAGAAGAATAAAGTGAGAAGAAAAACTGTCGACTTACCTGACGTGAAACGCAATGTTCGGCTGGTCATCTGTTTTATATTTGCTCTAATCGTGTTGTTTCGTTCCTTCTAGCAGAAATTAAAAACTATAAATAATGTATTTCAGTATAAACGACTGTCAAACGAGATCCAACTTTTCTTAGCCAATCAGACTTCCAACCGTTTTATGACTTTGTATATATTTTATTTCTCTCGATTTCACCTCTAACTACATCTCTTTTGAAGCGTCTTGTGTACTTTAGTTCACACACACACACACACACACACACACACACATATATATATATATATATATATATATATATATATATATATATATATATATATATATATATATATATATATGTGTGTGTGTGTGTGTGTGTGTGTGTGTGTATGTGTGTGTGTGCATATATATGTATATATATATATATATATATATATATATATATATATATATAGATATATATATATGAAAATATGTGCATGTGTGTATGCAGTCATTTTCATTTTATATAAATTTAAACGAAACATCTATTAAAAAAATGTTTTTAAATTGCTGGGTTAAGTTAAGTGCATTGACAATTTCGAGGCCTACTTGCAATTATTACAAATATGTACCCCACCCATCCAGGCTTTGAAACTAGAATCTGTTTGAGATTTTCAATTCACTAGATCACACAAACATATACATATATTCTCACACACCCACATACAAATGTCTCCTGGGTCACTGTGACCTAGACTGTAGTATCATGACTAAGACTTAGAATATTGGGGAGAAAAGGAGGAATAATATCTCCCTTTTCTTGGATAGCAAATGGAAAGCCTTCTAGTTTTGACGTAATTTATTTATTACATAACCAAGAGAGAGAGACAGAAAGGGGAGAGCGGGGGTAGAAAGGGAGAGAGAGTAATATTCCTATCACTCTCTAGTTCATGTAACTTTCAGAACCTGCTCCGACAGTTTAATACAGCTAGCATTCTTCCTCTGATACGTTACGTTTGCTTTTTATAGCAATTGAATGATTTTGCTACTTCAGTGTTTGGGTATGACATTCTCCAAATGAATGCAATTTACTAAGAAGATGACCAGATACCTTCCCTACCATCATATCTTAAACGCATCATCCACTGAACGTCTGTCAATTTGGTTAGATGTCCTCTCTATTGGGTTTTATTGCTATACACACTTTATTCTATGCTCATTTCTGTTTTCCATTTCTCTCTCAGGAAAACTTACTACCCAGAATATGGCACCACGACTGATGCTGACATCTTAGAACATTGGTAAACTTCTTACTCTAGCATTCTTGCTTTGTTTGATAAACCTGTTGCGCTGTTTCTATCTTGGTATTGCTTTTTATGGTCCTATTTTGTCAATATTTTCAAACCATCTCTTGCCATATATGGCCCTGTCTATGCAGCTCTTTCGCTACATATATGGATTAAAAATATATGTTATATATATATATATATATATATATATATATATATATATATATATCCCTATCTGATCTTGTCCATTCTTGTTATCGTAACTTCTAGTGGTTCGATGAGCTATTAAAATTATGCCCACGTCTGTCCTAGATTAACTAGTGTTTTTCATTGCGAATATTAGCGCTTCATTTAGTACCATATTATTAATCAGGGAATAGTAGCTACCTGTATATAGATATTTTAGTTCTCTCTGCTCTCATAAGTAATGTTTAAACCTCCTGGGTGACGAAACACTGTGAAAGTCCAATCTTAGTTTTTAGTTTGGGCATTACTCTCTCTATGATGTTTTTACGTATACGTCCAATGTCCGTACAAAAGATCACTGTGCATTGAATAAGATAAATAGTCTAATATTAGCACATTTAATATCTCAACAGATACATAAGGGTTTGCCCTACGCATATATGTGTATACATACACACACACACACACACACACACACACACACACACACACACACACACACACACACACATATATATATATATATATATATATATATAGGTATACATATATTGATACAGATATATACAAATATATACGTACATTTGTATATAGGGGTATATAAACATATATATAACATATTTGTATATAGATGTGTATATATATGCATATATGCATAGAGTTTTTGATGTGATGTACATATATTTTAGCATATATTGGGAGTATTAGGATAATTAGAATGTTGGATGATTACATATGTTCTGATATATATATATATATATATTAGAGGTTTCTCCGTTATCGCGTTTATATATATATATATACATACATACATATATGCATAAAGATCTATACGTGGACTTATATTACACAAGCAATATCACAGGAAAGTTGCTGGATTCGGCAATTTATATTTATGCCTGCGCGCGCGTGTCTGAGTGTGCATGAGTGTGTATGCATGTACCTATCTATCTATACCTGCCCTCTCCCTAGCCTGTGTAACTGAAAAGCTAGGACCTGGAACTTTGACAGGTGGAGATCCATTTTTCTTTAGAAAGCACCTAAATCTACACCAAATTGTTGCCAGTCCTTTGGTGCACATATATGTAATAATCTTCCCACAATCCTGTCTTTTTCCTAACTTATTGTTTCATATATTATACGTAAACTTACATCATATATGTTTGAGTGTATGAACGTGTGTCCCTATTATATATATATATATATATATATATATATATATATATATATATATATATATATATATATATATATATATATATATATATATATATATACATATATACGTATATGAATATACTTATGCATGCATGTAAACAAGTAGTTTTCTTCCATTATATTTCCAAGTAACGTTCCTCTGTTAAAAAGATATTTTATATAATTGTGTTATGTCAAGTGCATCAACATTTTCAAAGAATAATTTCAATACATTCAAATATGTCCCACACCCAGCCAGGGTTTGAAACTGGCTTTTGTTTTCAGTTCGCTAGATTCACAAAAGCATATACATATGTACCAACATATCTCCTGGGTCAGTGTGACCCGGAGTGTAGTGTTATGACAGAGATTCATAATATTTGAGAGAAAAGGAGGAATATATCTCATTTTCTTGGATAGTAACTGCATAGCCTTCTAGTTGTGATGTTACGTTTTTATTGCATGAACAAGACAGACATAAAGAGAGAGAGAGAGACAGTTAGAGAAACTAGTATTTCTATCACTCTTTAGTTCGTGAGACATTTCTCCATGATTCAAACGAATCATAGAGCTGAGCACCAAAATATGAGCTTTTCTAAATAAATAAGTCTCAGGAATAGGGCTAGATATTTCTGCACAAGATATATCTTGTGCATTCATTCTTGCCATAAAACCAAATGTTACGTTTAACTTATTTCTCTAAGGGGATGACCAAATAACTTCTCTACGCTCATATCTTTAAACGCATTATCCACTGAACGGTTGTCAATTTGGATGAATGTCCTTTCTATTGGGTCTACTTGCTATACACTCTTTATCCCGCTATATTCTTTTCATCCAACAAATTCTCATTATAGCATCTCTGTGCTTCTTTGTTTACATTTCATGAATAACAAAAGTGCCATTATCATTCCGTACAATCATGAAATCCAGAATATGCCACACCTCTGTCTTAGAACATTGGTAAACTTCTTACTCTGGTATTCTTCCCTTGTTTGATATATCCGACGTGTTGTCTCTCTTTTTTGTAGCTTTGTATTGCTTTTTGTGGTCATATATTGCCAATCTTTCCAAATCCGTCTCTTGGCCTCTGTGGCTGTGTGTATGCAGCTATACTACTACATATATAAATTACAAATATATGTAATATATATATATATATATATATATATATATATATATATATATATATATATATATATATATATATATATGTTTATATACGCACGCACACATATATATGCATATATAAATGGCGAAACATTTCCCTGTTTATAACTATGCCATACGTCACCTAAATATTATATCATACTTTCATATTGTGTGAACTAAGATCTCCATTGACGGGCCGCTGGTATTCATAGTGTGTTAAACAATTTCTGTAAGCATATTAGGAACTGATTCATAGCGTAACTGCGACATTTGTTGAGAATATAAACAGACTGGCTGCTTGTTTCTCATGAGTCTGTCAGAATGGTGCAGACGCCTCTGATGGGAACCCAATAAGGTTGAAAATCAATTAAGTTTGTTCATTGTTCATCAATTTTTCACTCACATGCACACATACTCACATACACACACACTCATACACACACTTATATACCGTGGTACTTCGTCGGTTACGATGACGAGGGTTCCAATTGATCCAATCAAAAGAACAGCATGCTCGTGAAATTGACGTGCAAGTGGCTGAGCACTCCACAGACACGTGTACCCTTAACGTAGTTCTCGGCGAGATTCAGTACTTTGCATACCATAAGCCGATTAAGCTACTTCTTTAATAGTATATCTATTCATCCTCGCAGTCGCATAAATGGTATCGTAACTGGGATATCTATCAGAAGATCAAACTTATCTAATAATCATCCCCCACCACAAATATAATCAAGCACTCAGAAATAGTAGATTTAACCAGGAAATCTATTACATACCTAACACGATTTTGAAAAAAGAAATAAAGATAATTTAGAAATAAACAAGAAGAACTAACCTCATAAACAATTTAAGCATAAACCGTGTGTTTTTAGAAATACGACTTGTAGGCAATCTGTTGTGCTAAAACTAATAATAACGGTAATACGAAATCTAGTACCCCCCCCCTTTCCACTCCAGGTTAGGAACCTCCCTAAACTATTTTTATAAGATTATCAAGAAAAACCTCACCCAAGGACATAAATACCATTCAATTTTCAACAAATATTGTTTGAAATTGTCCTACTCTAAATTTAGGTTCAATTGCAATAGCAAAAATCGATACACACTTACCAATAATAATAGTGACAGTTTGACTAAAGGTCCTATGGGTTCAAATTTTAGTGAAGCAAGATGTAAAACTAATATTGTGGATAAGGGTAGTGCTACTAAATCTATAAACGAAACATGCAATTGTCGCTCCCAGGTGTCATGTCTCTTAAGAGGTAATTGCCTGAGAGAAAACGTTGTCTACAAGTTTGAAGTAAACATTAAATCCTACAGGACTTCGAAAATTCATATAGGGAGTAACATCAATTTTTATAAAAGATATAGGGGACACAATAATTCATTCATTAACCCTAATATAAACAGTTCCACGGAATTAGCAACATATACTAATCATCTCAAAGTGAAAAACATTATAATTTGAAGTGGTCGATAATCACCAAATCTACACCTTATAACACGTATACGAAAACATGTAGACATTGCATAAAAGAATCGATTAATATCCTTTATGCCAAAAAACATAACATGAGATCTGAACTGAAAACAACGAAATTTAATTAAATACTATAAAGCATTTAATACCATATTCTACTGCTTCTGCCATTCAGTGCCGACACTCCTTATCTTGGTGTGATTTTTAAAAAAAAATTTGTTTCTTACAAACCACTAGAAATACTTAGTGAGTGGTGCCAAATTCTTTACAGGTAAAGTAGTACCTGAATTTGTAGAAACTGGTGCTACTGTCAGTAGGTAAATAAAATACACCACGTAGATTACTGTAGAAATGGTTACTAAATAAAAATATAAAATGAGTTGTCACATATAAAGTCTGTATTCCTGTATGTCCGTATCCTTAATTTCTAAAACAAAATAATGAATAACAAAAACAAAAATTTAACAGAAGTCCATGCTGTGCTACAACTTATGAAAATTGTTCCACATATAGGTGCAAGCATAGTTAAGATGCGATCTTTGTAACCACAAGGTTTCGGGTTCAGTCCCGTCGAATGGCTTCTTATGAAAGTGTCTTCTATAAGCCCTGGGCCAACTAATGCCTTGTAAGTAATTTGATAGTTGGAAGCTGTGGAAAACACCACCCCATACACACACACACATTTACATTATGAGCATTTATAAACATTGAGAGAACGTGAAATATTTTTTGGAATGGCGGAACTTGAAGCATATTACTATTAAATAAGATTACGGTCTATTTATTATGTTGTAAGTATAAGTATTTATCGACATTTACATTTTCTACTGTATAAAAATACGGCTTAGATTAGTGCATCAATAAACAGATATAAATCGTTAACCTTAAATTACCACATTCTCGATTATTGTATTATTGTATTGTGGTTGAATATATTCTGAAGTCCACCATTTTGTCAATCGCAGCAGCTTCCAAGTTTCACCACTAATTCAGTTCTCAAAGCTACACTGGCATAAATAGCTTGAGATTTGGTTCATTAGAAAAACCGTTACGTGAAAATATCTGCGACCTCAAGCGGGGAGTAAGGTAGGTATTCATCTTCAATTAACATAATTTTTTAAATTTTAAATTAAATGTATACTTTTCTTAGGTTTAAATGATACCAAAATGCCTGAGGAATTCAGAATTGCTAGTTGCATCGAACAAAAATTAAGAGAAGAATACTTATGAGGTAAAATGTTACGAAATTTAATGTCAGTAAGTAATTAACGGAGTAACGCTTGAGCAATAAGAATAGAGAATTTATTTCTAAAATGAATCTTTACATACTAAGCCGGTGAGCTGGCAGAAACGTTAGCGCCCCGGGAGAAATGCTTACCAGAATTTCGTCTGTCTTTACGTTTTGAGTTCAAATTCGCCGACGTTGACTTGAAGTACAGATTATTTGTTTTATCTAAAAACTTTCAAACTTCTGATACTGGTAGAATATGTCACATAAAACAGGTTTTACTCTTAACGTTTTTGACAATTTTTTCTATTTTAGAAGCGGTATTTCGTCAGCCTTTACATTCTGAGTTCAAATTCCACCGTGGTCGACTTTGCCTTTCATCCATTTCGGATCTATTCAATTAGACGTACATCTTATTTAATTATCTTTTTAAACTAAACTTAAACTAAACACTTTCAACCTTCCGATACTGGTAGAATGTGTCACATAGAACAGGGTTTACTCTTAACGTTGTTGACAAAATTTTGTACATTAGAAGTTATTTCGTCAGAAGTTACAGAGTGAAAATGAACAAATTCGTGTTTAATAAGTACCAATACACGAAACTCTCAGCTTTTGATTTACTCTCAAACTTCTGCCGATGATACATGTATATATTACATGTGTACAAAAAATCTCATCACGCAATCGATCCAATAAAAGAACATTTATTTGGTCGCTCGATACGCTAGAAATAGCAGCCAAATTATCCCCCTACCTAAATCACACGTCCATTATGCAATTTCCTAGATTATCTCTAAAAGGACGGTTTGCTGAAGGCTGGAATGTCTTTGATGATAGGTTTGCAGTATCAGGGTTAATCTGAGGCTAAATAACAACTTCATGGCAAATTTCCATATTAACATCCGAAAGATTTTCACTAAGAAAAAACAAAAACAACAAAAACAAGGTAAAATCTTAAAATAATTAATTGACACCTTATTATCTTATAACAGCAATGCCGGGGAAAATCATGGATTACATGGAAAATATGAGGAAGATAAGTAATATTCTTATGATTATAAACCTGGGAAACATCCAGGTCAAGTTATTACACCTGCAAAAGTATAGGACAATTTATTACTTCTAGCAAAGTAAAAAAAAAAAAAAACTTTTTGCTTAAAATATTTCAGCTAAAATTAAAATTTGAATATTAAAATATATCTTATTATAGTTAACAAATAAGAGTATACTTATTTAAGTAAAATTTGGCTAATTTACTACCTTAAATAAAGAAAAAAAGTGACTAATTACACAAACTTACAAATTAGCTGAACAGTTTTGTACAATAAATTTAAAAGATGAGAACTGTAAAGAGTGATAAATTAGAAGAATGGCATTCTTTGCTGCAATATTTTAAGTAAGTTTCTTATTCTTCACTTTACTAGAAGTAATAGCTTCTCCTACTTGTCCGATACTTTTCCAGGTTTATAATCTTAAGAAATTACTTTTCATGCTCGCATTTTTCCATGTAATGTATGTATGTATGTATGTATGTATTTATGGATGTATGTATGTATGTATGGATGAGCAGATTTGTTTGTTTTATGATATAGTTGTATATCTCATATATATTTAAATGATAAACTGGAAATTTTTACAGATTTTTACAGTTCCAGTGATGAATTGGATCTGTAATCCTCGAATTAGCTTTCTCCTTTCTGGTTTGAGAAGCCTAATACTCAAGATTGGTATTTAGGCAGTGTGTTGCATATCCGAGGTCTCCAACAATTACAGGTATAAATCTGAACTTGTTATCCGGATAGAGTAACTGCAGATTCCTCAATGATTCAGTACAGGTGTTCTAATTTTCAATGATCTTCAGCTTTTTGTTAACATCCGTTGGGCTGATAACTTCCATAACTGTGCACAGTTTCTCTTCCCTAACCCAAAACATTATATCTGGTCTGTTGTGCTTACATTTTATTGGGCTCTTTACTGGTACAGTCCAACAGTATTCATTTTCATTATTAGTGATGGCTATGGTTTCTACCATATTGTGAGTTCTTATTTCTTTGTTCTCGGGATTATTCTTCTGACGGATTCCATTAAGGAGTGTCCTAGCTACAATATCATGTCTCATCGGTAGATAATACCATGATGATATTTTTGGACAGCTGCTTATGATGTGCGTGATATCTTCAGTGTGAACTCCACAAAGTCTGCATCGGTTGGCACATTTTACATATTCGCTTGCATCTCTATCCTTTTTTGTGCATCAGGCACTTAGTTTATATCCCCTCTTCCTGGATTGCGAACGCATACCCTTCAATGAGTGTGTGGGGAGTAATAATCAGGCTATTCGTCCATGATAAACTGCTTTGCTGATCGATGTTACTATCATCATGGAACTCTCTACTAGCATATCTATACATAATATTCTGCTCATATAGGTTTACCCTTTTATCTGATGATACGTTGCAGTAGAGTTGTGCGACTTCTTTGGGCATGTATTCTAGGTTATCAGACTAAGAGTGTTGCTCAAGGAGCTGCCTTCCAAGTCTTCTATGTATGTATGTATGTATGCGATCATTCAGTTTTATTTCAGGATTAGTTACCTGTAGAGGGTGAGCCGGTTTATAACCTAGGCTCTTTCATTGGAATTTCAACATCAATAGGGTATTTTTGCATGTGATATGAGTACACGTGAAGATTTGCATATTTTATTTTATGTATGTATTCTCATGACTTATTAGTTGTATATCTAGACATGTGTGCGTATACTTAAATGATAAATTTCTGGGAAATTTTAGATTTTAGCAGGTCCAGTGGTAGTTTGGATCTGTAGCCTCCGAATCAGCTTTCTTCTTTCTGGTTTTGAGAAACCTAGTTTTCCAGGATTAGGTAGAATGGTACATATCTATTCAGCCAAATAACTACAGATTAAAAGCATAGGTTTATACGAGAATCTGTAATCTGGATTGAGTAGCTAGATTTCTCGAGAGTTCAGTGTACTTGTGTTGTGTCTTTCGCTGTCCTTTAGCATTATGTTAACTTGCACTGGTTATCTGATTTCCACAACTGTACACAGATTCTTTTCTCTGTCTCAAATCAGTATGTCCGGTCTATTATTTTTCACTGGGACATTCCACAAGTGTTACTTATGAGTGACTATGGCTTCTACCGCCCTGTGGGTTCTTAGTATGTATGCATGCATGCATGCATGTATGTATGTATCTATATATGCATGCATGCATGCATGTATGTATGTATGTATGTATATGTATATATGTGTGCATTATGTATGTATGAGTGTTATTATTCAGTTTCTTCTAAAATTTCTTGTTAATAGAGAACGAACCGTTTCCTAAACTAGACCCGAGGCTCCTTCATTGGATTTTCAACATCAACAACACGGCACTATTGTATGTATGTGTGTATGTATGTATGTATACATGTATGTCTCTAATATGAATGTATGTGCGTGTGTGATTCATTGGGTCACCACTATACAAAAGGTAAATAATACGAATTTCCTAGAAGAGAGATGGCTGTGTGATATATTTTGAGAAGGGGATTGTTGACTATTTTAAGACCAACCTTTTGTTGTTTTCCACTTGACTTAACATTTAGAACATACTTTAAAAATGTGTCACCGTATTGTGTGTCTCGACTACTACAATGTATCAGAATTTTAATGCATAAGGAGCGACGTAGTAGTGCAATGTGGTGGCAAACAATCATTATCGTCATTACCGCAGGCTTTATCAGCATTATACATACATATATACATGTTTTTTTGGCACTCCGTCGGTTACGACGACGAGGGTTCCAGTTGATCCGATGAACCGAACTGCTTGCTCGTGAAATTAACGTGCAAGTGGCTCAGCACTCCACAGACACGTGCATCCTTAATGTAGTCCTCGGGGAGATTCAGCGTGACACAAAGTATGACAAGGCTGGCTCCTTTGAAATACAGGCACAACAGAAACAGCAAGAAAGAGTGAGTGAAAGTTGTGGTGAAAGAGTACAGCAGGGTTCGCCACCATCCCCCTGCCTCGTGGAACTTTAGGTGTTTTCGCTCAATAAACACTCACAACGCCTGGTCTGGGAATCGAAAACGCGATCCTACGACCGCGCGTCCGCTGCCCTAACCACTGGGCCATTGCGTCTCAACAATATGTACATACATACATACGTTGGAAATAAAAGTATGCAGTTAACATATGCGTTTTACACCATTCACTAAATCTCTCTTTCTCTCTCTCTCTCTCTCTCTCTCTCTCTCTCTCTCTATATATATATATATATATATATATATATATATATATATATATATATATATATATATATATATACAGATATAGGGCAGGGAATCGTCAATTAGTAATAAAATTAATAATTAACAATTTTGCCAAGTAGTTCAGTATGAAAAAAACCTTTATGGGTAAAAACATTTATAATCATAAATATACAGTGATTAGCACGAGTTGCTTCTCCAACATACTGAAAATTTAGAAATAGCAGTCAAAGAACTACTGATTCCAAACTAAAAATTGTTTTGTCTAACGGATGGCGATATTTTGTAAGTGCCTTCCTCATGTGTATTTGATGTCGCATGGTCAAAATTCCCATTAGTTATATAGACACTTTCAAATTAATTCGAATATTGTGCCAATGATCGGAATAGAGTAATTTCATACTCTTAAACGTGAAACGTCGTATCCAATTAACTAAAGGCAGGTTTGTTTTTGCTTTTCTCTTCGGTTTTGTTGTGTATGTGCCATAAATATCGCCATCCGTTAGAGAAAAAAAATTGTAGTTTGGAATCAGTAGTTCTTTGACTGCTATTTCTAAATTTTCAGTATGTTGGAGAAGCAACTCATGTTAATCCCTGTATATTTATGATTATATATATATATATATATGAAAATGTGCAAATATTCAAAATGAATATTCGTAAAGGTGTTATTATTATAATCATGGTCGTTATTATTATCATTATTATTATTATTATTATTATTATTATCATTATTATTATTATTATCATTGTGAGCGGCAATTCTAAATAATTGATAATAACAATAGCGATAATGTAAGAGGAAGTAAGCGATATAAGCATGAAACTGCTATACATTAAATACTAAATTATATTATTTTCCACTCTAAGCATGACCCCGACATTTTGCAGGAGGGAGGCAGTCGATTAATTCGAGCCCAATACGCAAATGGTATTTTATTAATCGACCCCGAAATGATGAAAGTCAAAGTCGACCCCGGCGGAGTTTGAACTCACATCGTAAAGACAGACGAAAATTCTAAATTATATTAAAGGGTACACGAAGCACCAGCGTGCTATAACGTGGAAGTAAAAACTCCCAATTTAACCACCAATCTCACTGAAAATATGTAACGGACCAACAGAAAGCGGCCAAGACATTGGAATTTAACATGTTATCTCGGCTGAAAAGGTATAGAATAAGGTAACACATATACCTGTATCATGACTTCTAATTGTAGCTAGCGCCTGATTTCTCCTCAGCAGGTTTTGCTGTACCTAAAATAACAAATCCATCTCGCCACTTTGTAAGCCTTTACGTTTTGAACACTCTTCCGCCAAATTGAAAAGAATTTCAAAGCAATATATGTATATATACATACGTATATATATATATACATACATACATATATATATATATATATATATATATATATATATATATATATATATATATATATATATATATATATATAAGAGCAGAAATAAATTTATTTCTCAAACGCGTGATAATGCTATCAATAGCTTGATCAGGATAATTTATCCATTTATTGCAGAAAAATACGCTACTGGCCAGCCATGAGACTCGAACTCACATCTCTGTGATTACGCGTCAAGTGTTTTACCATTAAACTAACCTGTCCAGCATAAGGGTATCTAAACGAGACCACCAGCTAGAGATAGCAGTCACAACTTGACTCTAAAAGCACATCAAGTATTCATATAGCACAAGGACAAATAGACAAACTAGTGAATGTTTTCACTAGTTTATTTGTATTTTCTCCTGGTGCTACATGAATTCTTGATGTGGATTTAGAGTCACGTTTTGACTGCTATCTCTAGCATGGTGGTATCTTATATAGCCTGAATTATAATTTTTGTAATAATTATTACCTATTAGGTTTTTATTCCCATGTTGCCACTTGATATGATTTATATTTTAAAGAATACATATAAATATGTGTGCGTGTATGTTTGTATATGCCATGAGAGGAACACATCGAATTGTGTATAATGTAATATTTTATAATATACTACAAAATAGTATATATATCATAGAAATATATAAACATACATATATATCTTATAAATATGTGTGTGTGTCTATACATATATATACGTATATATATATATATATATATATATATATATATATATATATATATATATATATATATATATACATACGTATATATATGTATAGACACACACACATATTTATAAGATATATATGTATGTTTATATATAAATATATATATATATATATATATATATATATATATATATATATATATATATATATATATATATATATATATATATATATATATGTATATATATACATATATATATACATTTAAATCTCACAGAATGGTTTTTGTTTTTGTTTATTTACGATAAAATTTATTTACGATGAAATCGTTCTTCTTAGTTTATTTACATACTGAAAACTTAAAGTATTAAAAGTTTTCACTCAATTTCCCTTATAGTCACCTCGTTTTAACACTCTTAATCAAAATCTCTATTCTATTCTATTCTATTCTTATCCCATCATCTATCCCTCACTTTTTCTCTCTTAGTTTCTCTGTTTCTCACCCTCTCTCTCTGTTTTCCGTGATATATATCTTTCTCGTTTTTCATTTTTCGTTTTTCTTCTCATTTTCATTTTGTCTTGTTTGTTTCTCTCTCTTGAGTTATCTTCTCTCTCTCATATATACATACATACATATATATATATATATATATATATATATATATATATATATATATATATATATATATATATACATATATACACACACACACACACATATATATATATATATATATATATATATATATATATATATATATATATATATATATATATGTATATATATTTTCATTATTCTTTTCATTTTCATTTTGTCTTGCCTCGTTTTGTTTGTTTCTCTATTGAGTTATCTTCTCTCTCTCTCTCTCTCTCATACATCTCTATTCCTATCACACCCTCTCTCTCTCTCTCTATCTATCTATCTATCTATCTCGTACTCTGTACGCACTCTCTATTCGCTCTACTTCATATTTTCCCTCCCCTCTTTATACTCTTCTTTCTTTCTATTACTATTTCTCTATACTTTAAGATAACCTCTCTCTCTCAAATATCGTGCACCATGGATACCAGCAGACGAAACTTTGTACAGCGCCAAGTTGAGGCCAACAAGAAGATGAAGATGCGCCGAAAATGGCAACTGGTGGAAGTTCGCCTTCTTGTACACGCATGGAACCTGGCCAAAGGATCACCAGCAAATGATCTAATAGCCGAAAGCCTGGATAGGTACAATTTCTACAGGTCAATGGCTCAAATTGAAACTGGAGCTCATTCGCTCCTACGAGCTCGTGAAACCGCACCTTGACCTCCTAGAAGGCATTATGACAGACACGGACACAAAAAAAGGACAGTGAAGACCCTGCACACTGTGCTCAGGCTCAGGAGGACCAAACGGATCACCAAGACAAGGCAGATGCCACCAGTGCTGTAGCCACTGATGAGTGATGCAATGACCATGGTGAATACAGCCAACGCTGCACCACAAACGACAAAGACAGGAGAACAGACAAGAAGACAGTAAACACAAACAGGCTTCAAGCCCAAACACGTCACACGGAGAAAAAGAAACAGATCTGTAAATTCTACCTAAATGGTACCTGCTGGCACGGGGAAAAGGGACGAAACTGCAACTTTGCCCATCCCAAATACCACCAGCTAAACAAGGTAGATAACCACTTACAACAAAATAAGAGGGACCGCAGAAAAGGGAGACCAGAAAGCTTAAATCTACGTACACATAATCCACCGAATACCAACAGAACTCACAAAGAGAGAAGTCCGTATATTCCTTCTGCTCCCCCAAAAAGCTGTATGCAGAGGCTGTACGAACTGCAGTAGCTGAGCAGCAAGCTTTTTTAAACGTGGCACAGAAAATGGTACAACAGTTAATGTGGATGCAGAGGGTACAGAGTCAACGCCACACGAACCATTGTCCAAGACCACCACAGATGATGGATCAGGGATGGCCACCGCTAACACCAGGAACCCCTGGACAGATACCACACCCATATTCCTACTGTATATCCGGGGCCTATTACGAACAGGCGGCAAAGACAAGTTCCTATACTTGAAAGACCTAGTAACATACAATCAAGCAATATGCATGGTGCTTACCGAAACGCATCTAACACCTAATATAGCAGATGCGGAGATAAATATACTAGAGTATGCCGTACTCCGAACAGACAGAAGGGATAGACGTCATGGGGGAGTTGCAATGTACATCCGAGAAGATGTCACACCCCTACTACTACTATCACACACAAACTCTGTATGTGATACTTTAATAGTACACATAAAACAAATTGATGTAGTTGTATGCTCAACATACCGTCCACCAAATACCGCAAAGCAGGAAGGTAAATTTGAGGACAGCCTCAGACGCATAGAAGAGGTCCTGACAAATCTGGACCAACACATCAATATACTTTTCCTAGCCGACTTTAACCTCCCAAATGTTAAATGGCCTGAAGGTCACATCCTCTCTGGGATGTCACTGCATGAACAAAGCCAGGCAAAATCATTGCTAGAACTATCCAACATGCTGTTCATGGAACAAGTGATACTCCAACCAACCAGGGGAAGCAATATTTTAGATCTCTGCTTCACAAACAATGTGAGCTTAATCCATAATGTGAAAATAACGCCCACATCTCTCTCAGATCATAACATTATAGAATTAACTATGTATGGTCCTAGACAACCCACTGACACCCACCCCGCCAGGAGGACTCAAGCAATATCCAACCTGAATTTCCACAGGGTGGACTGGAAGTCAATTCGCAGAGAGATTCGAAATCAAAACTGGCATGACAGCCTTTCTATACAAGACAATGACCTCAAACTAAGTCATTTTATGTCAACCATACAAGACATATGCACCAAATACGTGCCATATAACCAGACCAGCAAACATGCCAATAGAATTCCTAGAGACAGGAAAATCCTTATGAGACACAGAACAAAGGTCTCAAACCAGTTAAATAGAGAACTGGAGGATAGGAAAAGGGGAAAATTAAAACTAACACTGTTAGAAATAGAAAACAAAATTAAACTCTCCCATGAAAAGGAGAGAGCAGAGAAGGAGAAGAGAGCAGTAGAAAGCATAAAAACAAACCCCAAGGCTTTCTATAGATTTGCAAAAGAGACTGCTACGGTACAGTATAAGATAGGACCCCTATTCCTGCCTAATGGCTCACTGACTGCAGATCCCACATGGATAAGTGAAGTGCTCAGTACGCATTTCAAGAGTGTCTTCACTTCTCCTCTGAGTCACATGCAGATAAAGAACCCAGCTGATTTCTTTGACAATAGCACTCAACAGAAAAAGACTGCATCCATTACCTACATCGACATTGAAGAGGAAGATGTGATAGCTGCCATAAATGTAATGAGCTCAAATTCAGCAACTGGCCCCGATGGTTTCCCAGCTGTCCTCTTAAAGTCGTGTAAATAAGAATTAGCAGGACCACTCCGGATACTCTTCCAGAGTTTCCTTGCAAATGGTAAGCTTCCCAAAAAGCTGAAGGAAGGCACCCTATGTCCTATCCATAAAGGTGGAAGCAGAGCAGAGGCTGGGAACTACAGGCCCATCTCTCTGACTTCACATATTAGCAAAGTCATGGAACGAATTGTCAGAAGGAGATTGATTGCGTTCCTAGAAGAAAATGACTTGCTGAATGAGACCCAGCATGGTTTCCTTCCAGGTAGAAGCTGCCTCACGCAGCTCTTGCAGCATTATGACTGGGTCCTGAAGCAGCTACTTGACCATTCAAATGTTGATCTGATATATCTCGACTTTGCAAAAGCCTTTGACAAAGTTGATCATGGCTTGATATATCACAAGCTGCGAAACCTTGGCATAGCTGATAAATTACGAGAGTGGCTGCATGACTTCCTCAATGGTAGAAGTCAGACAGTTGC
>NC_142956.1:5138539-5156039 GCF_046866305.1 Octopus bimaculoides
GCGAGCTTACGTATGTCCTCAGCAGTTACAGCCCATGTTTCACTGCCATGTAGCATGGTTGTTCGTACGCATGCGTCATACAGTCTGCCTTTTACTCTGAGTGAGAGTCCCTTTGTCGCCAGCAGGGGTAAGAGCTCTCTAAACTTTGCCCAGGCTATTCTTATTCTAGCAGCTACACTTTCAGCACACACACCCCCACTACTAACTTGGTCGCCCAGATAGCGGAAGCTATCGACTACCTCTAGTTTTTCACCCTGGAATGAGATAGAAGTTGTTTCCTGTTTGTTTGCAGTCTTTATTGCACCTGAACATCTGCCACAAACAAAAACTAACTTGCTAGTTAACCTGCCTTTGATGTTGCTGCACCTCTTATGTGTCCATAGCTTGCACCGGGTACATCTTATAGAGTTACTATCTACTCCTTTTCTACATACTGAGCAGGGCCATCTACCTGGAGGGGTTTGTGTTTTATCTACCTTCCTACTTATTAGGATTTTGGTTTTAGCTAGGTTGACTCTAAGGCCCTTCAATTCTAGACCTTGCTTCCACACCTGAAACTTCTCCTCTAGTTCTGATAGTGACTCCGCAATTAGGGCAAGGTCATCAGCATAGAGGAGCTCCCAGGGGCAACCTGTCTTGAACTCCTCTGTGATTGCCTGGAGGACTATGGTAAATAAGAGGGGGCTGAGGACGGAACCTTGGTGGACCCCTACCTCTACCCGGAATTCATTGCTGTACTCATTTCCAACCCTCACCTTACTGGCAGCATCTCTGTACATGGCTCGCACATCTCTCACTAACCATTCTTCTATCCCAAGTTTCCTCATTGACCACCAGATAAGGGATCGGGGCACCCTGTCAAAGGCTTTCTCCATGTCAACGAAAGCCAGGTACAGAGGTTTATCCTTAGCTAGGTATTTCTCCTGCAACTGTCTCACTAGAAATAAGGCAGCAGTAGTGCTTTTACCTGGCACGAACCCAAACTGCATCTCATCTAAATTGATTCGCTCCCTAATTAGTTGGGCTATGACCCTCTCTGTAACTTTCATAACCTGATCTAACAGCTTGATGCCTCTGTAATTATTTGTATCTAAAGCGTCACCTTTACCTTTGTAGCAGTTGACTATTATGCTGCTACACCAGTCATTGGGTATGACTCCTTCGTGTATCACCTGGTTCGTAATACGGGTGACTAGGCTATAGCCAACACTGCCAGATATTTTGAGCATTTCTGCAGTGATTCCTGATGGGCCGGGGACTTTCCCGGTCTTCATACTCTTAATTGCTTTATCTACCCTGGTACTATCAACTCGGATAGCTGGTCCCTCTATTGGGTCGACATACGGCAGGCTCTCTTTCTCCCATTCATTCTCTTTATTAAGCAATCTATCGTAGTGGCATCTCCAGACCTCTTTCTTTGCATCCCCATTTAATGCAAGCGTACCATCATCCATGCGAACACATTTCTCTCCTACAACATCACTATTCTCTCTCCTACACTGTCTTGCAACACGAAATACCTCGAGTCTTTGGTCCTCACGGCGCAGAACATTGGCAAATCTTTCCTTATCTGCTTCCCCTCTGGCTAAATAAACCTGTCGCCTAGCCTCCCTTCTGGCACATTGGTACAATTCCCTGCTACCACCGTTCTTCCAGTCCTTCCAAGCCTGTTTCTTTTGTCTAATAGCCCTGTTTACCTCCTTGTTCCACCACCACGTTACTCTGGGTCGGGAGGGGACCTTACACCACCCACAAATCTGGTCGGTGGCTTTCAACAGGTTGTCCCGCAGAAATCTCCAATTGTCTTCCACGTTGTATGATGCTATATCCCCTTCTATTTCGTTAAATGCTTCAAGTAACTTGTCTCTAAGTCTCTGTCCGTTTGCAGGGTCTTTAAGCTTCCACACCCTTCTCCTCCAAGCCTGTCTAATTCTGGGCACCCATTTTGCCTTGATCCCAAAGTCGCTAACTACTAATCTATGTTGTGGGGTACATTCTTCGCCAGGGTAGGTTTTGGCATTTATAAGCCGCCCTCTTTCCCTATTTCTGGCGAGGATGTAGTCGATTTGGCTAGAGTGTCTGCCGGAGCGGTAGGTGACTAGGTGACTGGCAGGTTTCCTAAAGTTGGTATTGCAGACCATAAGATCGGTTGCATCACAGAACTCCAGCAGTCTGGTTCCCTCCTCGTTGCGGGAACCGAAGCCATAGCCTCCATGTATGCCATGGAAGCCTCCAGCACGACGTCCGACATGACCGTTGAAGTCTCCAGCCACAAAGAGAAGGTCCCTGTCACTCGTCGACGAGGTAGTTTGCAAGAGGGTGTCATAGAATTGGTCTTTCAGACCATCTGGTAGCCCCGGTTGAGGTGCATAGGCTGAGATGACAGTAGCTAATCTATGATGAAGCACTAGTCTGATCTTAAGTACTCTGTCACTTACTCTAACGACCTCGATTACCTTATCCACCCATTTCTCCGCTAGAAGTATTCCTACGCCCCCGACCCCGTCAGTGTTCCCTGCCCAGAAAATCTTGTACCTGTGTTCTTTGCCTGTGAGGAACCTCGCAGAACCTCCTCTCCATCTTACTTCCTGGATGCAGCACATATCTACGCGTCTCCGTTCAATCATCTCAACAATTTCACCAGATCTACCTTTCAGCGTGCCGACGTTGAGAGTGCCAATCCTAACAGTATGGATGTTGGGGGTGTGGGCCTGTAGCCTGGGAAGGGGAAAAGCAGTGTCGTGTACCTGAAAAGAAAACTTGCAATTGGAAGAATTCATAAGCAAAACAGTACCTACAACCTGCAAACATTTCTCAAACTTAATGCGCTACCCAAAGGTAGGGGAGAGGATGGCCAAGGCCACTAGATGGGTTCCGGGAGACAGCCGAGGTTGACAGGAAGACAGAGGAATGAACTTCCGGTGGAGGGGGTGGGAGGGCGGGTTAACGCCAGCGAGTAGATAGGGCTCTTAATTGTAGATTTTAAATATTTGAGAGACAACAATGCATAAATCGTAATTTTTAAAAGAGCAATGGATTCTAGGTGAATAACGTAGCATGAATTTAGGAAGCTTAGAAAATGAATAAGTATGAATTTAAGACAACAACTGAATTCAATTGAATTTCATGGAGAGAAACAAGATAAATAATAGAGGGCAAACTAAAGCGCGAAGGTATGAGATGTTTGAGACCGTAAATAAATAAAAAATCTCTATCTTATCTGCATCTTGGAGATTTCGTCGTAGTATGTCAGCGAGGTAATTTAGAATGGGTTTCTCATTTATATATAGCCAGAACCTGAAGACCTTAAGGAAAAACTACGAGAGAGAGAGAGGATGGAGGGGTAGACAGAGGCATGGCGGGAGAAAAGATCATCATCATCATATATATATATATATATATATATATATATATATATATATATATATAAAGAGAGAGAGAGAGGCGGGACCAGTCAAGCAGCACATCACGCTGTAATTCTTATATATACATATATAAATATACATACATATATATATATATATATATATACATATATATATATATATATATATATATATATATATATATATATATATATATATATATATATATATATATATACATATATATACATATATATATAGATATATACATATATACACACACACACACATATATATATATATATATATATATATATATATATATATATATATATATAAGCAATGTTAATTCTCTAAATGAAGTATTAACAGTAACTGCACGATAAAGTGTAGTATATTGCCACTTAAGTGTGGCTGACCCCTAGGGGTGGATGTTACTGTTGCTTTCAGCCCCAGGAGGACATCTCCTCCAGCTGGCTTATCGACACACGACTGTGTCCTGTTTGCCAAGTGTGAGACAACTTCCCTTGGCAAACAGGACACAGTCGTGTGTCGATAAGCCAGCTGGAGGAGATGTCCTCCTGGGGCTAAAAGCAACAGTAACATCCACCCCTAGGGGTCAGCCACACTTAAGTGGCAATATACTACACTATATATATATATATATATATATATATACATATAATAGGGATGACCACTAAGTGGACATCCATTTTGGTTGAAGAAGACCAACTAAGGTCTGACCACTAAGAAAATATTATTCTCAAGAAAATTCAGCAAACACCAGAACGAATGCGAGCAAAACAAATGAAAAGATGCAAAATATATTTTGTATCTTTTCTTTTTTCTTGGTCGCTCACATTCTGGTTTTTGCTGAGTTTTCTTGAGAACAATCTTTTTTTAGTGGTCAGACCGTAGGTCGTCTTCTTTTACCAAAAGGGATATCCACTTAGTTGTCATCCCTCTTATATGCATGTAATATATGTTCTAAATTGTTGGAATGGAGCATGTAAAATTCGTTTGAATTTTACCGATGATGACGCTGATGATGATAGCGTTTTATTCTCTCAGCTGCTCAAGTCCCACGCCTCCCACCTTGTTGTGGCACAAATGTCAAGTCTTTTACTGAATGAAAATGAATCCTGCTCCCGTCTGAAGTCTACTAATTATTGAAAGTTTCTCTTTTGCACAACTGATAGCTTACCTGTATGCATGCATGCATATATACATATAGGCATACATACGTACATACATACATACATACATACGTACATACATGGTGGTTGTCTAGTCCTTATGCAGAGATTGACCTCCCTCCTGTACCTACAACTTAGCTCCATCATGGCATCTGATTTGACTTTTAAGCCAGTCAATGTTCTGAAAAGACACCCACATAGATTGCACATCCGATTTGGACCACCAAGAGCTGCAGATAATTTCCGATCTTTGCAGATCTTAAAATGTCTTTTGAGGCCTCCGTTAGATTTGCAAACCTTCTGGCATACATAGTATTCAAAGGTGTGCACAGGCATATTATAGAATAGTCTGTGGAGGTTTGTTTTCCATGGATTTGCAGATGATATTTGAGGCCAGCAAAATATAGGCATGGTCTGTCAGACTGTGTACACAAACAGTCATTGTCGTTCACCTTCTCGATCGTTACATTCTTCTTTAGATCTCATTTGAGTCTTACATGCGTTATCCCGGCCTCTGTAAATGTTTTCACTCCACTCTACAGTTTTGTTCACCATCCAACTCGATTCAAAGCAAGGGTCTCTAGTTCGTCTGGATCCATTCTAAATGATTTCATAGTAGTTTCGTATGACATCCTTAAAATTTTTTTTTTAGGTTTACGCCGATAGCGTTTCTTCTCTGCATGCTCATCATAAAAATCTGTTTCGGAATGCGTTCTTCTGCCATTCGAACAATATGGCCTCACCATCTCATTTGGTTCCTGAAACTCATAGCTTTAATTGAGGTGATGCCTGCAGATGCAAGGACATCTATGTTTGGAGTAAAAAAACATTTAATTTTAGAAATGCGATGAAGGCATTTTTTTGTGGAATTGTTCTAACAATTTAAAATGCTTTTCGTAACAAGTTCAAGTTTCACAGGAATACAACAAGGATGGTAAGACAAATGATTTTAAAGAGCCAGCTTTGTATTCTTATTTATATGTCGCTGGCACCAAATGCGGGACTCCAAGCCACCAAATGCTTTTACTGCCCTTTGAATTCGCAGCTGTATTTCTGTATCAAGGTTTCCAACATTTTGTCGAGCTTCCAAGGTAGATGAACCTATCGACAAACTCAACTAAGTTAACCTCAACAAAAATTTCATGGGTGTTACAAACAGCACCACACGCAGTTTGATGCGTTATAACTGCTTTATTTTCATGTTGATGTCCAAGCCCAAATTATCACAAGCTGCGTCACATGCAGATACAAGAGACTGAAGACCTGTTTCAGAATGACTGACAAGATCGAAATTGTCAGCGTACTAAAGTTCCCTGAGTGAAATAAAAACCTTCGTTTTGAATTTCAATCAAGTCAAATTTAAAACATAGCCTGTTGTAGGATATTTCATGTAGATCCCCTCCTCAGAGATTTGAGAAGCATGTGACAACACAACAGTAAAGTATTTTGCAAAACGCGTAGGTGCATTAAGGTCTCCTTGCTTTACTCCATTTCTCACGGCAAATGATTCAGAGAGCCTTCCACCAAAGTTAACTCTAGCTTTCGTAGCTTGATGCAAAGTCCTGATCATATTTACAATTTTTTTCTGGGCAACCTATTTTCCTTAGAATTAGCCACAGAGCATTTCGATTAACAGTATCGAATGCTTTGCTCACATCAACAAAGCAATTGTGTAGAACAAGATTCAGTTCAATGCTCTTTTCTTGTAATTGTCTGATATTAATGATGAATCAGCTGTGCCCCTGGAGGAACGAAAACCACACTGAGGCTCAGACACAATATTATGAAGCATAAAGTTATGTAAACGTTCTAACAAACTTCGGTCAGTTACCTATCCAACCACAGACAAAAGTGAAATCTCACGAAAATGACCACACAGGTCCCCTCGTCCTGATTTATTCAAGGTGACTAAAATGACATCGATCCAGTCTTGAGGTAGTTTCCCAGCTCTCCAATAGCGACAAATTTATATACTTAGTAGTTCAACCATCTTGTCCTCCCCATATTTGAAGACCTCTGCATAGATTCCATCAGACCCTGGGGTCGTATTGTTATTCATCTTATTTACAACTAAATAAATGTCATTTAGAGTTGGTTCAAATGCCATCTCTTCTATAACTGGAAGGTGTTCTACGTTTCCTATCGTCCTCATATCAGTGAATGAAGGTCTATTCAAAAGTGCAGAAGAATGTTCTACCCAGCGCTTATAAATAGAATCGGTGTCAGTCAGAAGCAAAAGTCCATTTGCTGTTCTCACTGGAGCTATTGAAGAAGATTTTGGGCCATATACTTTCTTAATATAAGAGTACAAACCCTTGGCATCAGTTCTATCAGTTGCTTCTTCTGCCCCTTTTGCTCTATCATTCCACCATTCTTGTTTGATTTTCCTTAGAGCAGTCTGCACTTTACTTTTCAGCTTTCTGTAAGCTTCGTTTGAGTTGGGGTACAAGGACTGAGAAAGAAGTGTATTTCCTAAGTTTTGTTTTTATAAATGCAGATTATGAATTTCTGCTGATCTATCTGAGAACAAGTCACGTGACTTGTGTGATTTAATTACTACTGACGAACCTGCAGCCAGAAATACTTTTGTTTTGAAATCTTCCCATAGATTGTTTGGGTCAAGATTGTTACTTTCTATAGCATAGTGAAATCTTTGCAATTTGCTTGAAAATTTAAAGCTTGCAGCATTTCACTTTTTGGGTACTTTAGGACCAGACTGCAGTGGTTTAGGCATTATCGAAAAATCTATTTTTCCACGAATATGATGAAGGTCAGTCTAGCTCTCTGCCCCTCTCTTGGTCCGAATGCCAGAAACGTTTTTATATCACGTTTTCTGATCAGAATGTAATCTATGAGATGCCAGTGCTTAGATCTCGGGTGCAAGCAGGTGGTTTTATATTTAGTTTTCTGCTTAAAACAGAATGTTGGTGACAACCGGGTTATTCTCAGTGCAAAACATCAAAAGAGCTCCTCCGTTTTTATTACATTTTCGAATCTGATGACAGCCTAAAACAGGCCATGAAACACAGTCCTTTCCAATACTTGCATTGAAATCTGCCAATATGACCAGCATGTCAGAAATTGGTACTTTCCTCAATAAGTGTGCTAGATCGTCATAAAACTGTCCTACATTTTCATCAGAATGGGACACTGTTGGTTCATAAATACTGACAACGGTAAGAAACCTACCTTTTGTCAGTTTAATACGGCATGACATTGTCCCAACGAAATCGGTTGGGTAGTTCTCGAGATTTAGCGATACACACATACAGAGAGATAGACAAGCATTCTCAGCTTTATATATATAATCATATCAATTTCCACTGTTACTTCGAAGTTATATAATTCATTGAATATATTTGATAGTAAATGGTAGGAGATGCATGTATGTGCACATGTTTGTGTTAATACTTATGTATGTCAGAGGTTAAGAGGCAAAACACTTAGACATCTCTGATTGTAATGCTTCTGTGAAATGTTCACTATGAGAAGTGAATGACATATTAATAGTAATTAGATGAATGATTATAAATCCAATCAGCTAATCGTTATGTAAAGTTGCACATTTTTAGTGAAGTAATCAGAAACTGACGAAATCTCTCTCTGCATCTCTCTCTCTGCATCTCTCTCTCTCCATCTCTCTCTCCATCTCTCTCTCCATCTCTCTCTCCATCTCTCTCTCTCTCCATCTCTCTCTCTCCATCTCTCTCTCTCCATCTCTCTCTCCATCTCTCGCTCTCCATCTCTCTCTCTCCATCCCTCTCTCTCCATCTCTCTCTCTCCATCTCTCTCTCCATCTCTCTCTCTGCATCTCTCTCTCTCCATCTCTCTCTCTCTCCATCTCTCTCTCCATCTCTCTCTCCCTCTCTCTCTCTATCTCTCTCTCTCCATCTCTCTCTCTCTCCATCTCTCCATCTCTCTCTCCATCTCTCTCTCTCCATCTCTCTCTCTCCATCTCTCTCTCTCCATCTCTATCTCTCTCAATCTCTCTCTCCATCTCTCTCTCCATCTCTCTCCATCTCTCTCTCCATCTCTCTCCATCTCTCTCTCCATCTCTCTCTCTCCACCTCTCTCTCCATCTCTCTCTCTCTCCATCTCTCTCTCTCCATCTCTCTCTCTCCATCTCTCTCTCTCTCCATCTCTCTCTCTCTCCATCTCTCTCTCTCCATCTCTCTCTCTCCATCTCTCTCTCCATCTCTCGCTCTCCATCTCTCTCTCTCCATCCCTCTCTCTCCATCTCTCTCTCTCCATCTCTCTCTCCATCTCTCTCTCTGCATCTCTCTCTCTGCATCTCTCTCTCCATCTCTCTCTCCATCTCTCTCTCCATCTCTCTCTCTATCTCTCTCTCTCCATCTCTCTCTCTCCATCTCTCCATCTCTCCATCTCTCTCTCCATCTCTCTCTCAATCTCATTTCTCTCTCTCTCCATCTGTCTCTCTCTCCATCTGACTCTCTCTCCATCTGTCTCTCTCTCCATCTTTCTCTCTCCACCTCTCTCTCTTTCCATCTCTCTCTCCATCTCTCTCTCCATCTCTCTCTCTCCATCTCTCTCCATCTCTCTCTCCATCTCTCTCTCTCCATCTCTCTCTCCATCTCTCTCTCTCCATCTCTCTATCTCTCTCTCTCCATATCTCTCTCTCCATCTCTCTCTCCCTCCATCTCTCTCTCTCCATCTCTCTCTCTGCATCTCTCTCTCTCCATCTCTCTCTCCGTCTCTCTCTCTCTCCATCTCTCTCTCTCCATCTCTATCTCTCTCAATCTCATTTCTCTCTCTCTCCATCTCTCTCTCTTTCCATCTCTCTCTCTCCATAACTCTCTCTCTCCATCTCTCTCTCTTTCCATCTCTCTCTTTCCATCTCTCTCTCTCTCTCCATCTCTCTTTCTCCATCTCTCTCTCTCCATCTCTCTCTCTCCATCTCTTTCTCTCTCCATCTCTCTCTCTCTCCATCTCTCTCTCTCTCCATCTCTCTCTCACTAGGCGTTATTTGAACCTCGAATATAATATATCGATGTTTCATCTAAAGACAAAATAGATTCACGTAAGAAACCACATTTATTCCTTCATTAAGAGAAGTAAAAGATTATATTGATAATTAAAAGTGAAATTGACAGTTAGAAAATATCTTTAGAATTACAAATCAAACCATATGATGTTAGATCTTGTGTTACAAAAAAATGAGAAGGTTCAAATTACATTGTGGTTTATACAGTCTCTAAGTTTCGTAGTGTTTTATTGATAGATAAAAATGAAGCTGTCTTTTATGCAAATGTGTTTAATGTAATATAAGAAGAAAAGAAGATTCTCAAAGGAATTCGTTTTTCATATGTTTAATTATGTTCTCGTCTCTGCTCTTCCAACATCTGTTTCATTACCAGAACTAGAACCTGGAAAAACAATGAGAAAACTTTTATAAGTTAAGGTAAAACATCCCTAACCCTTATATTCTTATATAACCCCAATTGTCATCTAATTAACCATACATTAAAGATATTAATTACAGAAGAATCAAAAATGAAAAACACAATCTATATTGAAAACATTAGTTACAGAAACTAAAAGTGAGAATTTAATTATCAGGAATACGTTGTAAAATATTGGCAATATTGTTTCATAAACATTGGCAATATTGTTTCATAAAATATTGGCAATATTGTTTCATAAATATCATCCAGAACAACTGGATAGGGCAATTATGGGAGGCTTCTTAGTTCTATTCTGTGGTTCTATGTTTTACGTAGATCTATCTTTGACAGAGTGAAGACTTTATGTCGTTCTATTTATCAAGTGCCTGAGGAGGTTGTGCTGTGACGGCTCAACAGTACGGCTGATGGAAAACACACACGTCTAGCAACGGTCTGCACCTGAAGTCATCTGGAAGTAGTGGTTGAAGCCAGTGGCAATTGTATTGAATAAATTTACTCATTAGAATTTCACAATATTTAAAAATAATTTTGATAAATATATCTGCTAAAATGAGATGCCAGTGTTATTTTAATTTCTGCATAATTTAGAGAACAGTTTAATCATCGCACTCTGTATATATATTCTTTTATTCATTTACTTGTTTCAGTCGTTTCACAGCAGGCATGCTGAAGAACCATCTTTACTCGCACACACTAACCCTAGGACTTATTCTTTGTAAGCCTAGCACTTATTCTATCGGTCTCTTTTTGAAACCGCTAAGTGACAGGGTCACAAACACACAAAAATCAGTTGTCAAGCGATGTTGGGGGAGACAAACACAGACTTATAAACAAGTACATATACATATATATGTGTGACGGGCTTCTTTCAGTTTCTGTCTACCAAATCTACTCACGAAGAATTGGTCGGCCCGAGGCTATAGTTGAATACACCTGCCCCAGGTTCCACGCAGTGGAACTTAACCCAGGCACATGTGGTAGGGAAGCAAACTTCTTACCACACAAACACAACTTAATATATATATATATATATATATATATATATATATATATATATATATATATATATATATATACACACACATTCGATCTATTATGACATATTGACCTTGGTTATGGTAGTGGTACGAATAAGAAAGATCAAATTGCTCTTACTTTTATAAATTTTGAGAAGTGACCTTGGTGTTTCCTTTCTTTTGTTTACTTACACACGAGCAAATGGCATCTCTGGCATCTTCCGTGCATATACAGTAGAATATGAAGATAAACATTCCGAGAAGGATATTGAAGATAATGAAGAGTATGTGAAACACTTCAGCTTGTTCTTCAACAGCGATGAATGCTAGGACCCAAGATAACACCAACAAGAAAGTCAAACTAAAGATGCCAAAAACACGCATTTTCTTTGTTTCGTGTTCAAACAATTTTTTACTTTCCATTGAGCGAAGTCGCCAGATAACAAGAGAAATCATGGTAAAGTTGAAGATGAGAATGACCACCAACGGAGCCAGGAAAGCAGCATAGAAAGGTGTCTTGGATAACCAACAGCTAAAAGAGAGAGAAAATGAATTAACAAAGGAAATTTAACAAATGTCCAGTTAATAAAATGAGATGATTTTGATCTCAAACAAAACGAAAAGATATGCTCAGTCTTGCCGTGTTTCACATTAAGGTATTCTTATCGAAAACTTCAGTATCCAGATGATTTACAACGTATATACATATGAGTATATACGTATATATATATATATATATATATATATATATATATATATATATATATATATATATATATATATATATATGTTGAAAAAAAAGTCGTCAGAATTTTGGAATAACTTCTTTCATTTATTGTATACATATATTAGCGCTTTCGTTCGTCTTTCGAATTTGTCCAATATAACTGAAAATACAGAGATCTAGCTTATTTATATAAAAACAAGTGTTTTGGGGGGTTTTGTTTATAACATAACCTTGTTTTTTTTTAGTTTTTTTTGGGGGGGTGAGGCTTTGGAGACAATGGAAGATGTATAAGCAAATAGATAGATAGGCAGATAGAGAGATAGAGAGATAGACTGATGGTCAGACAGATAGAGAGATGAATGTGGTAAAAGAGAGAGAGAGAGAGAGAAGGGCCATTGTATTGAATTGGTCTGTTTAAGGAGTGTCAAAAAAAAAGTTTAAAAGCTTGTTTACTACTTACTGTATTGTTTTGAGACAGATTTTAGGGATGGTAGAAAAAGGAGGAAGAAAATAAGAAAAGAAAAAATAGAGAATAATGAATAGAAAATATAAAGAAAACAAAAAATGTCTTCCTGTTTTTTTCTTTTGCTTTTACTTCTTTCATTTTATATTCTTTGTCTTTTCTTTTTATAGACTTTGGGTCCCTTTTAGAATATATTCCTGTCATACATTTATTTATTTATTTATTTTTGGTAAGGTATAGTTCTGCATGAGAGTATGTTAGTATAATCTTTGTAAATTTGCAAAATCGAATTAGTAAAATCAATTTAGTAAAAATAACTATATATATCATATCAAACATATATACATATATAGACACACAAAACGTATAGCTTTTTAAAGTTTTTAGGTTGTCTGTTACTGAGAGTTATACTTTGATCTGTAATGATAGTTCTCATTTTCTTACTTTGTGCAAGGATTGGTAAGTTCGCTTTAGCGATATTAAAGAAGTTCTGGTGGCATGAACTGTGTGTCACTATAAATACTATGATTTTTTTCTTGTTTTTCTCGTTTTGCGGTGTCCTCAGTTGTTGTATGGGTATTTTTGAAGCCCGCTGAATACAATTTTCTATAAGTAGTGACGGGTACTTTTGCTTGAGCAGAAATTCTTTCCGTTCCATCAGGCGCTGATTTCTGGTCTTTAGATCCTCTATAATAGTACAGATTCTTCTTGCTAAGCAGTATGGGATGTTACGTTTTCTATGGGGTGGATGGCACGATTTAAAATTCAGGTATTGGTGTGTATCTGTGTGTATCTGTGAGTTTATGATATATATTTGTGGTAATGGTGGTGTTCTTTTTAACTACCATTATATCTAGAAATGGTAATTTGGTACTGCTCATCTCCTTTGTATATTGGATGGATGGGTGTAGGTTGTTCAGAAGGGTGTTGAATTCTTCCACAGTGTTTTGAGGTTTTGTCCAGATTTTAAAGCAATCGTCATGCTTTTTCTATAAACTTCCTAAATTCAGTGTTGTATCTCTCTTCTATTTCCTGGTAGATTTTTTCCAAGTAATCCATCAGCGAATTCGCATAAACGGGAGCAAACCTCGTTCCCATAGCCGTGCTTTAATTTGGATATAGTTCTTTCCATTGAAGAAGAAAGTATCATTTTCCAAAATAAGTCTCACTGAGTCTAGTATAAATGTCACCGTGAATCTGTTGGGAATTGCCTCTATGTTTATCTACCCAGTATTTGATCGCCTGTATTCCTAAATCATGTGGGATATTGGTGTATAAGCTTACTACATCAAGCTTAGTACGATTGAATTTATTTCAGTGGTTTTGGAAAGACGGGATAGAAAGTCGATAGCATCCCAAATGAAGCCGGGTATGTAGGTACATATATATATATATATATATATATATATATATATATATATATATATATATATATATATGTACATATATATATACTTCTAATATCAGGATAAAACATTTCGGAAGAATTTCATCAGGGGCCAGTATATTAAATATAGCTTTTTAAGGTGAAAATTATGACAAAAAAAAATGAGAGCAAAAGAAAATAGCATTCTTTGTATATGGTTAGACGATCTAAAATCTATTATTGAGTATATTGGCAAAATGTCTTTTTGATCGTATTTATAATCATATGTATGTATGTACACACACACACACACACACACACACACACGTATATATATATATATATATATATATATATATATATATAAGTATTTATTTGTATATATATATATATATATATATATATATATATATATATATATATATATATATATATATATATATATATGTACAATTATATGTGTATATATGTATATAAATATATATATATACACACGATTTTAATCCCTTCTTACGTCTGGTACATATATACATATGTACACGTATATATATATATATATATATATATATATATATATACAAGTGTGTGTATATATGTATATATATATATATATATATATATATATATATATATATATATATATATATATATATATACAAGTGTGTGTATATCTATATATATATATATATATATATATATATATATATATACAAGTGTGTGTATATATGTATATATATATATATATATATATATATATATATATATATATATATATATACATGTGTATAGGTGTCTGTGAGTGTATATATGTATGTGTGTATACATGTATGTATATATATATGTGTGTGTGTTTATGTATGCATGTGTATATGTAAGTATGTATGTGTGTGCGCATGTGCATGAAAATAAAAGACTGGAAATCTTTGGTATAACTTTAATTCCCTGTTACAGGCGTTTTATTAGGGGGCAGGAATTCCAAAGTACACATGTACAAAAACATGAATAGGATTTCCTAAACGTAATTCGTCAGATGAAGATTAAAAGATAATACAAAATGACGCTGGATGACAATGCAATTTGTAGTATTAAGCATTAATCAGGCGTATATTGAGGGATAGTGACATAAAGACAGATTAGAGAAATAATAATATATTATAATCTATTATAATTACTTCTATAAGCACCAGTCCTGAAATTTTGAGGGAGGGGATTAGTTGATTACATCCATCCAGTACATAACTGTTACTAAATTTATCGATCCAGAAATGATGAAAGGCGAAGTCGACCTCGGCGGGAATTGAACTCAGAATGTAGCTGCAGGCGAGATACCGCTAAGCATTTCGCCCATTGTGTTAACGATTCCGTCCGCTAAAATGCAAAGTTTGACCTGTCGGTGACACAGTAGAGAATTCCACGAAAGCACGCTGCTCATTCATATTAGCCATAGCAAGAATCGACGAATACGCGGAAAACAGTTCAAGGCGAAGACGCACCACGTTGCAGTACGATTCCACCCAACGATAGCAGTCGGAAGACCAAAGCCTATGAGTTGCGTCAAGTGGAGTCTAGCGGTGGAAGCTTTAACTACAACAGGTTTATCCTACATAAAATGTTCCGGTTATTTTGGGGTACTTCATCGTATATGTTATATATTTTAAATTAAGATTACATGAAATTTCTGGTCTTATAAATTATATACTTATACACGCACAAGCATATACATATGTATATATAAGGTTGGTGCAGCATTATTGCGGCTTGTTTTCAATAAATTTTATTCAACAAAAATAATAACAACATTTAACAAGAACATGTTTAAATGATCATTCCGACCGGCTGCCAAGCAAATTGGAAGCGGTAATTGAAGTAGATGGTGAATATGCTCCAGAATAATCATTTAAAAATGATTTTGTTAAAGATTTATATCGTGTGTGTTGTATTTATTGAAAAATAAACCACCATAATTATGTACCAACCTAATATATATCTCATAAATATTGTATAGTGCTGTAATTAGAAATGGAGGGGATGGGGAAGGAGCAGCCGAACGTATCTTGTCCACAATTAAACAAGAGGTAGTCACTGTTATCTTATGTTTCCATTCAGTTAGAGATATAGGATTAAAGGTAAACCTGAGATTCACATTAATTTATAAATTTATCTATTTAAGATCTTTCCATGTCAGCGTTATTACTGATAGTATATTCGATGAAGGCATAAATACCCTATGGTAGACGTCTGGTATTCATGTCTCCATCAAACATTCTTTATGTAACAAAACTGACACAGTAAGATCTGAAATAGATGACTTATACGATGAAGTGAACCTTATCTTTCACCTTTAACTCCGTGTTTCTAGTTGAATTGTGTCACAAGATGAAAAGAGCTACCCCTTTCTTAATTTTGAAAAAGAGATATTCGGTTGTTCGCCTCTCCACTACCATGCCGACTAACCCTCTTCACGACTATAAATCTTAAATAAACCCTTCCCACATACGTTGTAGAGATATCCCCTCCTCCCAAACCACTTTGATTTGTCTTGATTTGGCAAATTGTATTATTCATGTATTCATCTGAAGAAAAGAGATTTTCTTTGGAACACTAAAGTTCTCAAGTCCATCAATAAAATGTCTTAGCTCTTTTACCGTTTCATCTTCAAGACGAAGGTATGTTGACGTGTGTTATTGCTTCTGTTTATTTGGGCAGGGTGAAGTATTATCCTCGAATATATACATCACCGTGAAGTGTAATTTTAGTGTATATTATCCGCAGCATCAATGAATGCCATGGTTTTAGCTTGATGACACTTAGACATTATTCTACAACATTCAAACTATTGATAAGTGTAGCAAAATATAAATGGTGAAGATCAGGGAAAATTAGGAGAGTAAAACACAGAAATACTTACACGTCTGCAATTTTGATGTAATTGTTTGTCTTGTTAATTGCCAGAGTAATTGCGACAATGACAGCTGGAAGACCTGACGACGACATTTACAAAGACGAATAAATATATGGATATTAGTCATTAAAATCAGAAATATGTGAGATTTGAAATCGATTTACTTGACCATGTATTCTCAAGAAAATGTGTTTAGTTCAAAGGAAATCAAAATTTATTTTGATGTACACACAGGTCGCGTTTTACTATTTATTCCTTTGGGTTCTAGAAATAAGTACGACAAGTAATATATCTTCGATTCTATCATCGATATGTTTCAGAAGGCAACAAATATTAAAAATTACTGGAAGTCCTGGACCACGATATGAAAACTACAATTAACTGGCAGTTCGTCGCTTTCAGCGACAAATGTTCCAGTAGATCCGATCAACGGAAAATACTGTTTATGAAATCAATGTGCAAGCGGATGAGCACTCCACAGACACACGTACTTTTAATGTAGTTCATAGGGATATTCAGCGGGACATTCAATGTGAGAAGGTTGGTCCTTTCAACTACAGGTACTACTCATTTATTTTTTATCTGAGTAGAACTAGAGCGGTGAGATAAAGTATCTTACTTAAGGATACAACGCATCACCGGGACTCGAACTCACAACCTTACGACCGCGATCGCCTTTAACGACTATTAAATTCCTAATAAGATGAGAAAGACACAAAAGTTCGGTATCGTTAACCTCTCAAAAAATGACTGCGTCAGGGGAAGGGCAGAATGATTCACTCTTAGGTTTCGTCTAGAACTGAGATTAGACTGAAAATATTTGCATGAAATTGAAAGTAAATTTATGTTCCCTCAATGGCTTACCCTGAGAATCTATTTTTTATAGTCTACGTTTGTCGTCTATATATAACTATTAAATTTCTCACACCTTTTGTATCAACATGCTTCCATCTTATTTCAAGTACTTACCCCAAGCCAAAATTGAACTCTTCATCATAAAAGATGCCATATGCACAAAGATATGAAGGGCTTCAACAGCCGT
>NC_142956.1:5158539-5191039 GCF_046866305.1 Octopus bimaculoides
TTACCAAATAAGCACCATGGGACTAGAGAAATACATATTTCAGAAGCAAAGAAAACTAATACAAATAGCCAGAAAGCGGGAACAAAACAACAAACTGTTTTTAGTTTTTATGGAAAGTGACAAATGCAAAAAAGAGGTCATAGTACCTAATAACTATGAAGAAAATGAATAAACAACAGAAGATGTAAGACAACTGAAATCCAAACTAAAATTGGAACAGCAACGGATCTTGATAAAACGAGGGCAAGAAAAGCGCTTCATGGCAAATAATGGATTAAACTGAAAGGAAAAGAAATAGACAAAGCAAAACCCCAACAATGACTGAGAATCTCAGGATCCAAGCAGAGACTGAAGTATTTTTAATTGCAGCCCAAGACCAAAACCTCCCCATTAGAATGTACCAAAAGCATGTAGTGAAAAGAAATGCAAATAACTGCAGAATATGTCGAAATTGATAAGAAACAATAACTCATATTGTCACTGGCTGCCCATTACTGGCTAAGAAGGAATACATTCACAGACACGACTGATTTGGGAACTATGTACACTGGAAGCCATTTCAACATTCTGGAATAAGAACATTAAAAAGATGGTACAAGCACACACCAGAAATGCTCTCAGAAAATGAGAAAGCAACAATACTATGGAATATGCCTATAGACACAGATAGGGAATTTAAGGCCAAACTGCCGAATATAGCTGTCAGAGATAATCAGGAAATATACTTTCTAATCGATGTATCAACACCAACAGATGATAATGTTTTTCTCTAAAAGAAACGGAGAAACTTTCAAAATACAAAGACCTGGAAACAGAGGCAACTCGAATGTTGAGTCTATGACCAGAAACAATTCCTATCATAGTAAGCGCATTAGGTATGATAAAAGAAAATATTCAGACAGATACATAACGAAAACAGCAGGACTATTACATCCTACGCAAGACATTTTAAATACAATAAAAATATGAGCATCACAGCAAACCACATTACATATCAAAGGCACACAGAGCTGCGCTTGGGTAGTGCACTGAAAGCATGTGATAAAAGTGAGACTACTGAATAAAGATGATGATGAGGATGATGATGGTGATGATGATGATGATGATGATGATGATGATGATGATGATGATGATGATGATGATGATTTTTCCAGTATCAGCACCTGACTGGTAGTTTTAGAGTTAAGATTAGCCGATATCGTCGACCCAAGTACTTGTCTGGTACTATAACTTATTGACCCTGGAGAGACGAAAGGTAAACCTGAACCCCAGAGTAATGAGTCAATTTTGCCTACAGGGTTGATAAATTCAAGTACTAATTAAGTATTGGGGTCGATGGTATCAACTAATCCCTTCTCCCTAAAATTTACAGGGCTTGTACCAAAACATGAAACAACAACTGTAATAATATTTCTTGCTGTATTAGATAGAAAGAGTTCAAACCGATACAATATAATTCAAATAATGTTTAATATAAAGCTAACATAGACAAGTGAAGTAGGCTGGATGTCTAATATAAAGGTGACGGGAATTATGTAAAATGTTATACAAAATACAGTTTGACGAATTAAAATTTGATTTCTCATTATTTCGTATTTCTGACTATAAACGCTGTTGTCATCATCTGAAAATAATGGATTGGTCAACTGAAAGAATGCAAGGACGAACAACGCGAATATTAAATGACTTTCGAAGAATTTGAATAGGGCTGCAGCTTCGGCGGTTACAGGATGAAATCTATTTAAGGTCGTTTGTAATGTTTCATATAAAATAAAATTCGTAATGGCTAAAATGTTGTCACTTACCTTACAAGCAGCTGATATTTTAAAGGCATATGGGTGCATCCCAACAAGAAAGATCAAATTAGTGATAGCCAAAGAAACGCACAAGTTTACTAAAATCTTGGAAGCCATTAATTTCCTTAGATTTCTGAAATAATAGGGAAATGAATATTAATATATCATTTTATGAAGTATAGCTAAAAATAACCTCAGTACAACAACTGTGTGTATGATGATTATTTGAATACAAACGATATGTTAAATCGATATACATATATATTTAGTGCGTGGATGTTGTATAAAATATGTGTATAATGACCTGTATGAGATATGAACCACAATTTTCTTTTACTCTTTTACTTGTTGCAGTCATTTGACTGTGGCGATGCTGAAACACCTCCTTTAGTGCAGCAAACTGACCCCAGGACTTATTCTTTGTAAGCCTAGTTCTTATTCTATCGGAATCTTTTGCCGAACCACTAAGTTACAGGGACGTTAACACACCAGCATCGGTTGTCAAGCAATGTTGGGGGGGGGGGACAAACACAGAGACACAAACATATACACGCACACATACATACACATATATATATATATATACGACGGGCTTCTTTCAGTTTCCGTCTACCAAATCCACCCATAAGGCTTTGGTCAGCCCGAGGCTATAGTAGAAGACACATGCCCAAGGTGCCACGCAGTAAGACTGAACCCGGAGCCATGTGGTTGGTAAGCAAGGTACTTACCACACAGCCACTCCTGCCTATGTGTATTGTTTCTTGCATTCATACAATAAGTTTCGTTGGTTATGATAGAAATTCCTTGTGAAGGAACATGTTCAGATTCGTCAACCATAGAATGGAATGCTACTCACAGACTCATATATGTGATATATTTTCTTGGTGCATTAACACAAACGCTATGTACAATATCTGTTTTCAGTCAACATTATTCAAATGACAATTGTAAATATCTAGTCGGTCTGTACAATATATTCTTTGACAAAAAAGAAAAGACCAGCTTGATTAATTACAATATATATATTGTATATATTTATGTGCGCGTTTGAACGTCTCACGAGAACAACTATTAACATGGAAAACAGTACAACCTGTTGCATAGTCGGGTTACTAAAACGGCACCCCCAAGGCTTGCTGTTGAGGAGGGTTGCTAGAATCCCAGCATGACTAAAACTAGACCTGTCAAAATGAGGGATGAATCTAATGCAGGTTCAATGATTATATAGCACGGGCTCCCTGAAACTCAAGGCTGGTGTCAGACGTGCTGGAAGACCACTGGAGATGAGGCATTCCTTAGTTTTTGTTAAAACTTGTCCCTAAAAGAAAGGCCCTTCTGATATAAAAGCAGTTATATGAAGAATGACATTGAACAATTTGGGCATGCTTTGCTTACACTCGAGATCATGGTCATCCTTATTCACAAGTGGACAACCATCATATATACGTGTATGCTTGTGTGTGTGTGCGTGTGTGTGTGTGTGTGTGTCTGTGTGTATGCGCCTGTCTGTGTGCGGGCGTGTGAGTGTGCATATGTGTGAGTGAGAACGAGAGATTACGTATGTTTATATTCTGGTTGTATGCAATGAAATTTGCTTCCCAACCCATGGTTCTGAGTTCAGTCTCACTGTATGCCACCATGGGGAGATGCTTTCCATTGCATCCTCTGGCCGATTAAAGACTTATATATATATATATATATATATATAGATATATATACATACATATATACATATATATATACATATATATATATATATATACGTATATATATATATATATATATATATATATATATATATATATATATATATATATATATATATATATATATATATATATATATACGTATATATATATATATATATATATATATATATATATATATATATATATATATATATATATATATATATATACATACATATATACATATATATATACATACATATATATACATACTTATATATATATATATATATATATATATATATATATACGTATATATATATATATATATATATATATATATATATATATATGTATGAAAGAAGGTTTGAAAATGCACTTATTTTTAAAAAAATATTTATTTACTTAACCGGTTTCACTTTTTTAGAAAAAGATTATCAAAAGTCTTTGAGAATAATAAAAAATGTTAAAAAACAGTCTGAGTATTAAAATGCATATATACATTCTTTGATGATAAAATATATTTAAAGTATAAAGCTTTGTATGAACTTTGTAGTGTTACATACTGATTGTCACACATTCTCTGATATTAAGGTGAAATTGTTAAAAACAGTGTTAAAAACAGCGTATGAAAATACACATATGGAAAAATACATATACATATACATATTCTTATACTTATTATTTGACAATCGAATAAAATTGAGAAGGAACTGACCTGGCCTTTTTCTCTTGTGTATATTGAAGGAATGTTTTACTGTCTTAAGAGACAGTATGACTGGCTAGCTGGGGTGGGAGGGAAGAAGAGTTAAAGAAGATTTTTTTTTATTTTTGGTTGGTCTGTGACAGTCTGTCATGGTTCACTGGTTTTTGGGACTGGTTTTGTGCACATCTCTATGTGTGTGTATATATGTGTGTTTGTGTCCGTGTGTGTGGGTGTGGGTGTGTGTGTGTGTGTGTGTGTGTGCCGTTTTTATTGGTCCCAGAGTTTATTGTGGAATGTGTATATGAGTGTGTGTTTGAGTGTTTTTTTGTGTCGGTGGGGATGTTAGGTGTGTGTACGTGAGACTGTGCGTATATCTCTTTGTCTGAGTGTGTATGTGTTGTTTTGATCGTCTTTGTGGTGTGTGTGTGTGTGGGAGCAACCGTATGTATGTGTGAGGGTGTGTACGTATGTGTGCGTATGTGTGTGCATGTATGTGTGCATCTGTGTGTGTGCGTGGGAGTGTTTTGTGTGAGTGTGTGTGTGTCTCTCTGTCTGAGTGGGTGTGTTGTTTTAAATACCTTGTGGTGTGTGTGTGTGTGTGTAAGCAAACGTATGTGTGTGATGGTTCATATGTATGTGTATGTCTATGTCTGTATGTGTGCGTGTGTGGCATGTGTATATGAGTATGTGTGTGTTTTTTTTATCTATGGTAGGATGGTGTGTGTATGTGTGCACGTTTGTGTGAGTGTGTATGTGTGTGATTAATATTTGTTAGGGTGTTGTGTGTGCGCATGTGTGTGTATGTGTATATGTGTTTGTTCGTGTGTGTGCGTGAGTGCGTTTGTGAGTGCGTGTGTATGTGTGTTTGTGTGATTTTTGTGTCGGTGGGGATGTTAGGTGTGTGTACGTGAGACTGTGCGTATATCTATTTTTCTGAGTATGTATGTGTTGTTTTAATCGTCCTTGTGATGTGTGTGTGTGAGAGAGAGCGCAACCGTATGTATGTGTGAGGGTGTGTACATATGTGTGCGTCTGTGTGTGTATGTATGTGTGCATCTGTGTGCATCTGTGTGTGTGCGTGGGAGTGTTTTGTGTGAATGTGGGAGTGTATGTATACGTGAGTGTGTGTGTGTCTCTCTCTGTGTCTGAGTGAGTGTGTTGTTTTAAATACCCATTATGGTGTGTGTGTGTGTGTGTAAGCAACCGTATGTGTGTGTGATGGTTCATATGTATGTGTACGTATGTTTATTTGTGTTGTGTGTTGGTGGGGGTGTTATATGTGTGTACGTGAGTTTGTGTGTGTCTCTAAGTATGTTTGTGTTTGAGTTGTCATTGTGGTGCGTGTGTGTGTGAGGGAGCAACTGTATGTGTGTGCATGAGGGTGTATGTGTGTGTGAGCATGTATGTGTGTGTTGTATTTATTAGGTGTCCTTGTACGTTGGGTTTATCCAGGTGAGGTGTATGTGTGTGCATGTGTGTTCCGTGTATTTTGGTACTGGGTATGCGTGTGTATGTGTGTGTACGTGGGTATGGTTTGTGTAGTTTCCTGGTGTATATGTGTACATGTGTGTGTGCGCTGTAATTGTGAGTGATTAGTTTTGTTTGTATTGTTAGTACAGTATATGTGTGTATACGTGTGCGTGTGTTTGTGTGAGTGCGTCTATGTGGCTTGTATTTGTCGGGGAGGTGTGTCATTGTGTGTGCATGCTTCTGGGCATGTGTGCTTGTGGGTGTTTGTTGTGATTGTTGGGATTGTATTGTGTGTGTTTTTCTTTTGAGTGTGTGTGTGACATTTTTACTGGGGAACAGGCGTATGGTGTTTGTATGTGTGTGTACATATGTATGCAAATATGCGTGTGTGAATATGATTTGTGGTTGCCGGAGTGGTGTGTAGGTGTGTGCATGTACCTGTTTACATATGTGTGTATGGGTGTTGGTTGTGGTTGCTACAATTGTATTGTAAGTATATATATGCGCATGTGTTTTTTCTTGAAATGTATGTGGGTTTGTGCTCTGGTGTGGAGATACTGTGATTGTGTGTGTGTGTATATATGTGCGTAAGTGTGTTCGTGTCGGAGGTTTGCATTGTATTGATGTGTGTGATTTTGAGTATCTGTGTGTCTTTGTTTTGGGCGTGCACCTGGGGAGGGGGCTTATGTTAGAGTATGTTGAGCTGTGGTCTGTATTTTTGAATAAGATTATTTTCCTTATTTATTCGTGTTTGGTCAGTGGTGTTGTCTGAGCATTGGTATAATGGGAAAACTAGGTATTTGGGGGACTTGTTTTTTGCACACAGATCTAAGTGCCCACTGAGTGGTATCTGTCTTGTGGTGGGATCCCTCAATTGTTGGCGGTGGACTGTCATCCTTTCTCTGAGAGTAAGGCTCGTTTGCCCTATGTATTCTTTGTGGCACCCTTCACACCTTATGGCATAAAGTAATTTTTTTGTTGCGCAGGTGAAGTTATTTTTTATGACAAAAGTGTGTCCCGACTGGAATCTGTATGTTGTTCCTTCCATGAGGTGGATGCAAGTCCTGCAGTTGGAACGACCACATTTTTTGACGGTAGGTGGTGGGCTTGTGTTGGGCAATTTTGCATTCGTGAGTAGGTTTTTTAGGGATTTGGGTTGTCTTTTGCTTTTTATTATTTTATGGGTTGCGAGTACTCTTTTTAGACGTGGGTCTTGATTCAGTAGTGGGATGTTTTTGTATATTATTGTGTAAGCTTCTGCATTTCTAGGATTGTGTGTTGAGAGATATGGGAGACTATTTAACGTGCCGTGTATGTGTTTCGGTTTTCGCAGGTCATGGGTAGCAATTGCCTTGGCCCGTTCTATTCCATTGTCAACTAATGATGCTGGGTAATGTCTTTCGAGGAGAATTTCCTTTAGTTCTTCGAGTCTTTTATTTCGAGTTCTATAATTAGAGACAATTGTGCAAATTCTTCTCGCAAGGTTGAAGGGAATGTTTGTCTTTGTATGTTTTGGGTGATTGGAGGTGAACAGAAGGTATTGCTTGGAATCAGTCGGTTTGTAATGAATATCAGTCTCAATGCTGGTACCCATTTTTATAATGAGAATGTCAAGAAAAGGAAGTTGGTCTTGACTGTATTCCATTGTAAATTGGATATGGTTGTTGACACTGTTAATTAGAGTTTTGAAGTCAAAGAGTTGGTCGAGTGTGTGGGACCATAGGATGAGGCAATCATCCAAGTAACGTTTCCAATTCTTCAACAGGTATTGGTGGAAAGACAGGCCGTGTCTAGTTTTGGATTTGTCGTAGATCTGCAATTCTAAGTAGGCCATCACCAGGTTTGCATATGTAGGGTCAACTGTAGTCCCCATTGCAGTCCCTGATACCTGTCTGTAGGTGTTATCATTAAAATTCAAAAAAATGTTTTGTCACAGACCAACCAAAAATAAAAAAATCTTCTTTAACTCTTCTTCCCTCCCACCCCAGCTAGCCAGTCATACTGTCTCTTAAGACAGTAAAACATTCCTTCAATATACACAAGAGAAAAAGGCCAGGTCAGTTCCTTCTCAATTTTATTCGATTGTCAAAGAATATGTATAAGAATATGTATATGTATATGTATTTTTCCATATGTGTATTTTCATACACTGTTTTTAACACTGTTTTTAACAATTTCACCTTAATATCAGAGAATGTGTGACAATCAGTATGTAACACTACAAAGTTCATACAAAGCTTTATACTTAAAATATATTTTATCATCAAAGAATGTATATATGCATTTTAATACTCAGACTGTTTTTTAACATTTTTTATTATTCTCAAAGACTTTTGATAACCTTTTTCTAAAAAAGTGAAACCGGTTAAGTAAATAAATATTTTTAAAAAATAAGTGCATTTTCAAACCTTCTTTCATATATATTTCCACTCGTACGGTATTCCACAACTTTACCTTATTATATATATATGTATATATTGTTTGTGTATGTGTGGGTGTGTGTGTCATAAGAGGTTGAGCTCTATTTCATCTTTTATTTTGGGGGTGCCAAAGTTCGATTTCTAATAAAGATTCTTCATATTAAATTGGTAGCTTACTATTGTATCTATTTTTCGAATATGAAATTGTTACAAATATAAGGTGTGTTATGAGCATTTATAGGACACGGATCCTATATACATTCAGCAAAGAATTAAAGATGGAGAAGAGAAGGTGTTAAATGTTTCATGAAATTTTAATCCATGCATACGTTCGTTTCGAACGGTAATATTAACATGGAAAAGCCATGGAAAAAATTAAATATTAATTTAATTAAAATTATAATTAAATTAATTACATATTACCGTATTATTCAGGGCAAATCAACAATGCAAAGAGAATACATCAGAAGAATATTATATTGTTACTGAAGACTAGATGGTGGGAGTGTCACATAACATTTTCGGATATTCATAATATGATAATGAAAGATGAAAGATAAAATCATGCTTAGGTAGTGTTGAGTCTAGTTGTGTATGAACTCATGGACTAGACTCAATATATATGACATCTTTCAATCTACTCGTAAGCGTTTTAATCCCATCAATGAAATACGTTTTCGGTTTCGAAGAGAAGAACTCTGCAAGGTCAGTTTCGACATCCTCAGTTGTTTGGTGAGTTTCTCCATCCAAATGATTCTGTAAACTATGGAACCCATGGAAATCGGAAGGAGCAAGGTTTGAGGAATAAGGCGGATGAGCAATTTTCTCCGAGACAAGATCCTCCAATTTCTGTGAGGGGGTCGGGTGTTCGTGTATTGTTTATGTCAGCAAAATAAGTGAATTTTTCTAATACGTTGGCAGAAGTACGCATGAAGTAAGCCATAAATTCACTCAGAGAGTCTGGCAAACAAGCAAGCAAACACCTAGACACACCCAGACGCAAATGCACACACACTAACACAGTGCGGGCTCTTGCATTGTCTTCATGAAACACTACTCCTTTTCGATTCAATAAAGCAGGCGTTTTCTTCCAAGCAGCGTTCAAACGCCCTAATTGCATACATTAGATCGTGTGTTGCATCCCACCAAACAAAGAGAAGAAACTTCGTAGCATGGAGTTCTATTCTCGGTTGTGGTTGAACCATTTCCCCTTCACCAAGCCAATGCCTTCGACGCTCATCGTTTTGATAAAGGAGCGATTTTTCATCACCGGTCACCAGTCAATCCCAGAATGGAAAGATGAGTTCACGAGAATGATGAGAAGAGCTGATGTCCACTCGGGATCAGCAGTTGGCTTCAGACAAATCATAAAGCAGCTTACGCGGCTGAGTTGATGTGCTGATTCCGGCAGTATTTCAACCATTCCATTATTCTGTTCGTTTCTGATGAATGTCCCCGCTCTCTCTCTATTATTGTGCGTTGGGCTGTTATGCGGTTAGCTCGGACGTGAGTGATTGCATCTTGAGCTGTCAAGTTACTTTTATTCTGGAGCGATCTTTGTGAAGGCCCACTGAACAAATGACAGGGGTAATTGCACTCTAGTTACTTTATCGGGGTCTATGTTGTCAAATGGGTGCACTAAGATGAATGATTGATTTAATGTTAGAGGATTAGGTTACAAAGTACCCTGTCAGGGTCTGACAGGAGGGTCTTTCCGAGTCGTTTAATATGAATAGGGATTGCGTGATAGCTCAACACTAGACAAAAGACGCCTTTCTAAATCTTCTTCGTCTTTGTATTTATGATTGTGTGTATATATTATTGCAATCGTGATGAGATCGAATGTATGCATGTACGTACGTATGTATGTACATTGTACATATATATGTATGGATGATTGTATATATGATGTGTGTATGCATGATTTCGCATATATATATATATATATATATATATATATATATATATATATATATACATACACATATGTGTTTGTACGTATGTATGTATGTGTGTGTATGTATGTGTGTATGTATGTATGTTTGTACGTATGTATGTATGTGTGTGCATGTATGTATGTATGTATGTATCTATGTATGTATCCGTAGACCATTTCAAATACTGTCAGAAAGGCTCAGATTTTGTTTAAGATCTCCAAATCTCAAAGTAGGTATCACAGTGAAGCACTGTTCATATCCATGGGTGGGTGTTGCTGCTAAACAAAGAACCCCTCAAACTCATATACACACTACTCGCAAATATATTCTCAATCACACCGAAAACAAATTCATTTGGCTGAATGGTAAATGTTAACTGACCAACACACTACCACAACTTTCTCATTAACAAACAGTATAAGAAGGACATAGACTTGTATTGTAATAATAGGAAACATAGATTCACTATTCTAACTACTATTTTGGTCAATTCTTTTCTGATTTCTCAACTATAACCTAACTTAAACACGTGATATCGCTCCCTATCTAATCTCTCTTTCTTTTTCATCATCCTTACTGTGGGACACAAATTTGCCCTAAAATATTTCTTCAATCAGTCACTCATAAGTATGGCCATATTCTGGAATTCTCTCCTCAACCGTGGCGTTTCCCCCCGACATCAACCTCTTCCAACTTACCAATCTTTAAGAATTCAACAAAATGATGGATGTTGCCTGTCTGTACTTAAACAGTTTATGGAAGAAAATAGAAACTGAAATTCTTACTTGGAACAAACATGGATTATTACTGTAAGAATGAGACAGACTAATGATATTCCGCAGCCAATGTAAGATGTTATATATAGGAGGTGACTAGTTTCCTGGTAGACATCCTGCAACAGAAACAAATAACAACGTATTAACTCCTTTTTCCATTCCTTCCTATGTCGGTCAATAATTACATAAGTTATAAGTATATGAAATGTTGATGTAAACAGTGAGGTATACGAAAGCTGCATTAATGGCAATATTATTAATGGGCCGTCTTACATTACATGTTGGATGAGAGAACCGAATTCATTATGTATATATATGAGCTGTATAAGTATAAGTATGAGATGTGCCGCCAGCTCATAGACCGATGTAATTTCTTTCTCATTCCCTTAACACAAGGCTAATTAAGATAATTCTTCCACTAACAGACATTGATGTTGTATGATCATTTTCTTTTACACTGAACAGCAGCATTCTTTAACAAGTAATTGGACGTATCTACTTCAGATATTCTTTGACTATGGATACTAGAGGTTTTGAATCATGCTGAAAGCTTGTTCGTCTCATTTTGGTTCAATATATGACATGAAATATGTGATGAATAAATATTTAGATACAGAAAGAAACGTGAAATTGAAATTATTTTCGTAACAAAAAATTTACAGAAATGAACATAATAATAAAGGCAAGCAAATTGATTCAGTGATTTTTCTGCTAAAGCTGACAATGATAGAAGCAACATCAGTGACTTGACAATTTAATCTCAGGTGTTAGTAGATTAAATCTACAAGAAGCAGAAGCATTTCATAACTGAGAAGTAGTGGATACGTGTTCATTATTGATACAAAAATATCAACTGAAGAAATCCTATAAATGAGAAGAGATTTCATTTAACAGGATCATGAAAAGACCAAGAGTTTAACATCTAACAGCCAACATGTTTATTGTGCTACGCAGGTCCATTATATCTTAAACATGTCTTTATCACCTAGACTACCATTCAGATAGTTTCAACACAATAGAGTTTAAAACCAGGACACATGACTGTCTCTCTCAATCCCTTTCGCATCAATGCTGAAGGAATTCTCATGTATTTTGTTGAGGATGATAGCTTGGAAAATTTAAAGGACACAATCCCAGGTTGAAACTAATACACAACAGCAATCATAACAAGAACAACTGTGGCATTTTACAATATTTCAACCTCGCATATTTACTATTAACCTAACATATTTACCAAAATATCCACCTATAGAAAGTCTAGTGGGTGTTGAAATTATTAATGCATGGACATAACTATCCCAATTACAGGTAATTAAAAAGTTGTCATAATTTTACCAACCATTAATATGGCAAAACTTGTCAGATGGTTACAGGAACAAAACATTTTCTCTCCAGGTACATACATGGATGTATTACAGCCTTTTGTTGACCAATGAGGATCCTGTCCAGGAGATTCATCCCAATAAACACACTGTGGGTTGAAGAGATTCTGAAAAAAATAACATTTTGGTAATTTATACAAATTACTTTGTAATTAAAATACAAGTAGTGAATCTTTGATAGTTTCATTAACAAAATATCAAAACAGGTGATGCCCAACACTGTTTGTCTGCTATCGGCATTTTGAATCCAACATTACTGGTTGTGGCATACTTTAATTGAACATTTTGTCTCGTTTATAGATCTATGTATATTCTCATAATTTACAACCATCGACATAAAAGTGGAAGAAGACATTGGATTGTGTAGATCTAGAAATATTTAATGGTATGTAAGTTGAAACGTTATTTATGTCTGGGATGTATTTCATCATAGATTTATTGGGTCAGGGAGGACATGAAAATGAAAAACAACAACGTTCAGGATATGAAACCTGAAAGCAAATTCGCATTTAAAATACAGACGCAATCTCTGAAGTCAATATAGATTTATAATAAAACATTATGTTGGTGATCGGAAAATACAACACACACAACTTGAAGCTTATCTTGGGATTAAGAAAGAATACCTTCATCGTCAGAAGACGTCTACATTATAAATATACAGGTTATAACTCTCAGCATAATAACAACTACTACACCAGCACCAACAATAACTACTACTACTACTACTACTACTACTACTACTACTACTACTACTACTGCTGTTGCTGCTGCTGCTGCCGCCGCTGCTGGAGCTACCGCTACAGCTTTTTCCGCTCTTACTAATACCATGTTTCTTTCGGGAGGAATGAGATATGGCTTTGAAATGCAATCTTAAAAGCAAGAAGAGATTTAATAAACACATAGCAATTACCTGTTCGATTAAATTGAACGATATGTTAACTGGATCGACGAGGTTGGTTATTTTAATGTTAGGAATAGTTGCGGCAATGATATTACTGTTGATTTTGGTATTGGATTTTTGTATTGTCTGAAAATAGAATGCATTAAATAAAGTAATTTCTTTAATCGAAGTATTTAATACACGATAGTATCAAAAAGTTCCGGGTCTAGTTCTGTAGTGCACCAAAAAGATGGCAGCTCACGGTTGCGTGCGCAGTGAGAGAAACTAGTGACCTTCCTGAGGAGGTGTTTTTGTGATTACGTATATTCTGTACTTTGCGAATTTGCCATGGACAGAAACAAAGTGCCAACTAGATATTTTGCGATTTATGTTACAGAGACATTGAGCATCATTTGGCAAGTTTATGGGGGCGAGGCAACGGGTCATATGCAATGTTTCGAGTGTCACAAGCGCCTCAAAAGCAGAACTTCCCTGTAAGACGACGAGCGATCTGAAAGACCTTACACGAGCGTCATCCCCTGGAAATGTGACAAACTGACCGTCAATCGAAAGTTCTATTTCAACGTTTTGAAATGTTTGGAAGAGGACATTCAATGAAAGCGACATTCTCTGGACCATGAAGGATGGGATTCCTTACGATGACAATGCGCCCTTTCACCGAGCTTTCCACACTACTGAGCTCCTTGCTAAAATCAACATAGCATCCCTTCTACACTTGCCATAGTCGCTAGATTTAGCACCTGCGACCTACCACCTATTCCTCAAGATAAAAATGCAGCTGAAAAGTTGCCGTTTTAATACCGCTGTCAGGATCCAGGGAGAATCGCAGAAGGTCCTCAACACGTGTATGGAAATCTTCCTTAAGCGGCAGGAACGTTAGAACCTTTTTGTTTCTGCACAAGGTGTCTACTTCGAAGGATTTGATGTTAAAACCTGTGTAAATACGTAATCTTTTTTTCATTGAACATACCTAGTCCCAAAACCTTTTAATACCACTTCGTACATGGAACGTTAGTATTGTTGTATTTAGACATCATTACTTTACTCAGTAAAACAACTTAAGACATTATATATTACAATATATTACAAGAGTTCCCACTTAAGTGTTGTGCTTGATCTAAGGAATCAATAACTTGTTTTACATTGAAGCTGTATATCGCTCGGCAAATAACGTGTTTTCGTACTGCATAGCACATTGTGAAACTGATTTTTACCACAGCCTTTTGTTAGCAAAAGAAGTGTCATAAGAATTTAGTTGTTGAAACGGTTCAAGAGCCCAATTATGAGTATCCAACCAGCTAAGTCATATGTTAATAATTCGCTTAAAATTTTGTAAGCAGATCAGTCAAAGATTACGAGATCTCTTTTGAAATTAAAATTATGAATTTTTTTCTGTCATCTACCTTCCATCGATGGAACTTTGTATTATTGTGAGAACCTGTCTCTTTCCTCAAAAGAAAGCTATTCAAATTATATATATATATGTATATATATATATATATATATATATATATATATATATATATATATATATACCCCCAAATCTATCTCTTCTACTCTCTAATTCACAGCAACACCACCAGCGCATCCCTTTCAACCATCTATAAATAGGTTTGGCTGCATTCTAGAATTTGATACTACTAAGCACCTTTCCGACCCATCTCTCCCTTTATCTCCGTCCTTGGTTTATCACTCATACCTCCACCACCTATATACTACATACACGCATTCCTTCCTACTCACTAGACCATTTAACCTCATCTCCCCCCATCCCGCTTTCTCTCTATACGCTCAACCCCTCTATCCTATAAAATCAACTGACCATTAAAATATACCGCTACCATCCTTCACCTCTCTCTCTCCTCCATCCCCTTTCACATTCTGTCTTCATGACTTGACCTAATTACCGCTCATCCTTCACTTGACTTGGCCATTCTTCAAGTAAACAAGCTAAAATCCATCGCAGTATGGCATATATTCACCTCTGCTATCTATGTTATATCGGCCTTTGTTCCAACATCGATTTCCGGATTATCCCCATAAGGATTACTCTACACGGATTTCTACACGGATATTTATTACTGGAATGAAACTACACTTTAAGTACTGTTCTCTCTTTTTTCAGCGCATCACACTCTTTACCACTTCATACTAAAAATATTCGCCTATGGATATAATAATAGATTACTTTATTTTTTCTGTCTCCGATGAAGGGAAGTACTGGATCTTCCCAGAAACAGCTGTAAGACTCTATCCATAAAATACTTCTCCAACCATACCATTGCTCTCTTTATCTTTTTAATTTTTAATTTATTTGCATATACACACGCTAATATACGACGTATAATCCCCAATCCTGTTCATACAACGACTGGGGCAAACTAGTCGGTATACAGCACTTACTCGGTATTACCTGTATCCTTTTGGGTTTGGTTAAATCCAATACCCTCCTCAACGTTATATATGTATGTATATATATATATATATATTGCCTGCTGTCTGTTCCCTATGCATTCTCAAGCGGCTCAACCAAGTCAAATCGAATTTTACAACGTAATAGTACCTGTCCCCGAGAGTATCACCATGTAATTTTCTTTTCATTTACATTAAAACGATATAATATTGGCAAAGCTTCAGTATTACAAGTCAAAAGTGAAAGAATGAGATTTATCTTTTAATGTGATATAATATTGTTTCATTTTCATTCTTTCTCTTTTCATTCTAATGTGATAAACAAAGATCATCTTATTTGTAGTATATTTGAAATAAATGAATTGTCTATATCCTAATGTTAACAGCATTACACATCGGCAGCTTCGCGTCTTACACGGCCACGACAGCGGAACGGTCTGTCACTGTATGTGTGTTGACTGACATCACGAACGGCTGGAGGTGAAACTCTTGAGATAAACAACGTGGTCGCATGTCCAAGGTTTATAGAAATACACATTTGCAGTTTCACCACCAGTTAATATCAATGGCAGCAATTGCAAGGTATTTACCATTATATATTTATCCTTAAATTAACATTTTATACATGTGCTTAATATATATATATATATATATATATATATATATATATATTAATGTAGCATTTACCGTTAAATTAGCAGTTCCTACATGAGCTCTTATTTTGTTAATTTGCTTCTATTTGATTAATTTATACTGCATGTTAAAATTTTAAAAAAATAAATAAAAGATACAATTCCTTACAAAAATGGAGATTAATGTAGAATTTTCTCTATATCCATAATTTTTTGCTTACAATATTGAAAAGGATATGCTACCAAAGAAAAGACGTACTCTCTTCAGAAACAGGTACAAAGCAACGAGGTTTGTAGACACCGAAGTTGAGAGTCTTAGGACAGAAGCGTGGTGAGTCAGTCTCAGAATTAGCAATCGCATGCTGCACAACGTCAAATGGAGTCTCATTACGAGAGGGTGCTGAGACTTTCCCAAGATGAGCAAATGCATACTACATCACTTCAGATGAAGTGTCAAGAGAGACATGGAGTGAGACATTTCCAACAGCAGCAAACGCATTCGGCAGCACTTCAATTCAAGTTTCAAAGCAGAAGCGATAGGAACCTTTGCCAAGATCAGCAAACACATGCTGCGACACGTCAAATGGAGTTGCAGGAGAGATGAGACATTCCCAAGATCAGTAAAAGCACACTGCAGCTTGTCAAAAGGATTTTTAATACAGACGGGAGATGAGACACTCCCAAGATTAGCAAACACATACTACAGCACGTAATGCTGGATCATTAAAACAACATTTTAATGATTGGACAGGAGTCCAATAGAACAGCTCTCGGAAACAGACTACGTACGAATTCAGTCTTCAAAACTCCTAGAGCTGCTTTCAGATATGATCCATCCTATTCTTATAAAAATGATAAATTTGTGCACATTTATATGTTAAACTCAAATTTTTGTTTCTTGAAATTAATTTCCAGATGAAAATAATCGCATCTGCTGTTCAGTCGTTAAGGTAAGATGGCACTACCAGCTCCTCCTCAAAATCTTATGGAATTTTCTGAACAATATCAGGCAATACATCTCTGCATTTCTAATGATATCGCTTGGTGCATGTAAGGAGATAGTTGAACATGGATTTACGCCGACCTCAAAGTTCAAGAGCAAGTCTATCACCTCATTGGTTCCCTGTTCCCCACAAATCAACAACCACAGTTCCTCTAAATATATTTCATGAGTGATGTAGGACAACAAATGCGAAAAACGTGTCAAATCTTCAGAAGCTGGGTCGTATTAGATGCAGCTCCAAGCCCAGGAAAACACAGTATATCCATTGACAGCTTTTCGGTGCGTTAAAAAATGACATACCCCACCTCCAATTTTCCATGACAGGTCTGGAGCTGGAATAATCCAAACGAACGTATGACATGTCATTTAGTCGAATTAGACAATCAGTTACTCCACAAATGATTTGTCTTCAACGCAGCACTTTCCCGTATCACCTATTTCACCATGACCGTGATATATATATACAAACTATGCCACTTTAATCCCGAGCAACTCCGAGTATCTCTGCAACACATATGTATATATGTGTGTGTGTGTGACTGTGCGTGGGTGTTTATGCATGAATGTACATATGTATATTTATATATACATGTATATACATGTGTGTGTGATTGTGCGTGTATATATATATATCCAATCCCTGTACATCGGACAAACGGGGCGGCGCCTGGCCGACCGATTCGCGGAACACCTCCGAGATATCAACGTCGGCAATGACACCCCGGTGTCACGCCACTTCCGTTCTGCCGGCCACTCCTTGCGGCAACACCTGTCGGTGTTTGGATTGTCCATGCACAGGGGCCATCCGGACTCCCGTTTGCGCCGTGAACAGGGGTTAATCTTCTATCTTCGCTCCTTTGCGCCACATGGGCTCAACTCCCCTCCACTCTTCATCTAATCCCCTCCTCCTGTCTCTCTCCCCCACCCTCCCTCCTACCACCCATCTCTCCCCTCCCCCACCTCCTGCTCCGACTCCTACTTCTTTGTACCTCTCTTCATACTTCTCTCCACTCCCACTTCTCTTCACCCCTACTCTTTCTCTCCTCTCTCTTACTCTCTCTCACTCTCTCTCACTCTCTTCTCTCGTACTCCCCCCTCCCCCCTCTCCCGTACTCCCCCCTCTCTCACTCTTACTCTCTACACTCTTACTCTCCTACTCTCTACACTCTTACTCTCTTACTCTCTCACCCTTACTCTCTCACCCTTACTCTCTCACTCTCTTCCCCTCTCTCTCACTCTCTTTCTCTTCCTTTCTTCTTCCCCCCCATACCCCTCTTCCCTCTCTCTCACTCTCTTTCTCTTCCTCTCTTTCTCTTCCTCTCTTTCTCCCCCATACCCACCTTCCCCTCTTTCTCCCCCCATACCCACCTTCCCCCTCTCTCAATCCCCCTTCCCTCTCTTATACCCACCCTCTCTCCTCTCTTCCTCTCCCCTCCCATACCCATCTTCCCCCTCTCTTACATCCACCTTCCCCTTCTCCCTCCTCGTCAACACCCCCTCATAAGCTCATCCCACCACACCCCAACTCACTCCTACTCTACCTTCCCACTCCACCCCATCCAATTCCTTACACCCACCACCCACCCCTACCCACATACCCCACCCTACCCACATACCCCTACCTCTACCCACACTCCACCCATGTCTTCCCCACCTCCCAACACCCTCACATCACACCACACCAATACCCTTGCATCACACCACGCACACCACACCAATACCCTCGCATCACACCACGCACACACTACAACTGACCAACTACTTTCTTCCTTTCTCCCTTCCCCCATTTTCACACTACATACGTCAAGATCACCAGCAGTCTACCTCCCACACACAGCCCCTCGTTCCCGATCACCGTTTGTTATCTCCCCCTTTCTTAGCTCTCCTGAAATAAGAATTTCTAACTTCCGGTCAGTCATTGTTATGATCGGCCATTATTATGATTGACCGTTGTCTGAACACTATTCAATTTTTTTTCTCCGTGTTTTTCTCCTTGTCTCCGTATTCTTTCTGTTGAAGAGCGTAGCTCGAAACGTCAAAGACTTTCCGTATTCCCGAGCGTCATACTAATATATACTTTTGTTATTTACACCACCTGTCCTCGTCTGTTGTTATTTTTTGTATATTCTCCCACATATAATACACGCTCACGTGGTCGCACCAGCTAATCCTGTCTCCTCTCATCACACACTACCAACTTTTGGATTCTACCTTCTTTCCTTCTGGATCTGGACTGTTTGATTCTGAACTTTATACCCTCCGGCTGCACCTCTCCTACCCACGGATTTACACTGGACCCATCTTCTGATTGGAAATCGCTTCAATATACCACGACGTCTAAAAAACTTTTGAACTTTTCCACTTTTGTAAACCTCCTTTATCATCCTTTTTTACCTTACTTTCCTTCACCTACCGTCTCTTCGTACTCTGGATGTTCCTAATCTGTCTTCTCTAATCTGCACCTATTACTTTGTATTCTTCTCCCTCCCTTTCTTTTCTCCTCTCCCTGTCACCCCATTTCTCCCTATTGTCCCATCTTCCTTTTTGCTTTGTTTTTTTCTCCCATCTCGCATATATTTTCTTCTCACAACCCCTTTTTCGTTTTTTCTCCTCATGCCTTTATTTTTTTTCCCCCACACCTGTTAAAAAAGTTTTTTTTCCAGTTTTTTTCCCCCCCTTTTTTTCTTTTTTTCCTTTTTTCCACGTCCAATTTTCTCATCACGCGTGTTTTTTTTCCACCACACCTTTTGTAATTCTCCTTCCCACGTCTAATTTTCTTTTCTCTCTCGTTCCATCATGCCTGACTACAAATCTTTCCAACTCACTCTCCACAACCGCCTAAAACTATACCTCCGCACACTTCCCTCTCTATACTTTCAACCTACTATACGACTCTCCTTACTCATATTCAAGAAGACTCGTTTCTCTAGTCATATTACGTTTCTCAGTCGCTGCTTACATCACCGCCTCATCCCTAAGGGTTTCCGCCTCCATTTCCACCCCACTCTCCACTCCTCTACCACCATTCTACCCATACTCCGCACCACATCCTACCGCCTTATGCGGGCCACCATTCGCTCCAATCTCTCTAAAATCCACACTATCGACCGCCTTCTTCCTCCAGCCTTTTCCATATTTTTCTCCTCTCTGTCACCCTCCCATGCTCACAATACATTGCGCTTTATCATTCAACTTAATCATCTCTTTCATGCATTTCTTACCGACACTAAGCTCCGCAAACTTCACTCACTCCTCCATTCCTCTACACCCGATGCCACTACCCCAACCCCTCCACCACCCTTCTACCTCCCTGATGTGCATTCCCCACCCACACCCAACCACCCTGCCTCTCCCACACACACTCCACCCCCTCCCTCCCAGCCCTCCACCATCCCGACCGCCCCTCCTAACCCTACTTCATCCCCTCCTACTTCTATTCCACCCACCCCTTCTCCACTTCAGCCTGTCGTTACCATTCCCCCAGATCTTCCTCTCTCTGAGGCGGAGCGCTCCGTCCTCAATAGGGGTCTGCGCTTCATCCCACTCACTCCATCCTGCAAGGAATTTCAAACCCGTGCTGATGTCCACAGCTTTGTGCGCCGCGTTAGGTTGGGTGCGCTTTTCCATAACACACCACCCGCACCCAACGAGGACTGCTTCACTGACCTGGGCCGACGACCATCCCAGTGGACGCCTGCTCCTGGCCAGTTCCAGGCAGTTGATCTTTTCGCGGGCGCCTGCCAACGCGCTGTGGGCCGGTTTAACTTTTCCAGGCGTCCATCTCGACTCAACATCTCCCCAGCCGAACTCTCGGCCCTTCGATCCCTCCGACGCCGCACGGACATCATCATAAAACCGGCTGATAAGGGTGGAGCCGTGGTAGTATGGCGCGCGGACCTCTACGAGGCCGAAGCTCTCCGTCAACTTCGAGATACCTCATTCTACCGCCCTCTGCCCTCCGACCCCACGCCCAGCTACCAACAGACTGTGTCCTCCACTATCCATGACCTCATCCTCTCCTCCCATCTCCCCGCCACCGCCTCCAACCTTATTGTTCGCACCCCACGCACCCCCACCATTTACTTCCTCCCCAAGATCCATAAACCGAACAACCCTGGCCGCCCCATCGTCTCCGCCTGCAACTGCCCCACCGAGCTTATCTCAAAATACCTAGACCGGGTCCTCGCCCCCCTAGTGGCTTCTCTCCCTTCCCACATTCATGACACTAACCACGCGCTTCGTCTATTCAACTCTTTCTCTTTCCCTCCCGGCCCTTCTAAGCTTCTCTTCACTCTAGACATCCAGAGCCTCTATACAGTGATCCCCCACGACGAGGGGCTGTGTGCCCTGAAGTTTTTTCTAGACCAACGCCCCAACCCACAACCCGACACCTCCACACTCATTCGTCTGGCCGAACTTGTCCTATCTCTCAACTGCTTCTCGTTCGCGGGAGATATCTACCAGCAGGTCTCGGGAGTGGCCATGGGGACGAGAATGGCCCCAACTACGCGAACCTCTTCGTTGGTTATGTTGAGGCCCAAATATTCTCCAGTTTCACTGGTCCCACTCCCGAACTATACGGTCGGTATATCGACGACTGTATCGGTGCCACCTCTCTCTCCCGCGAACATCTTGACTCGTTCCTCTCTTTCGTTCAATCTTTCCATCCTGCCCTCCACTTCTCCTGTACTGTCTCTGACACCTCTGTCCCCTTTCTCGACATTTCGGTCAGCATCCTCCACTCCGCCCTTAGCACCTCCATCCACTACAAACACACAGACTCACACTCCTATCTCAACTTCTCCTCCTCCCACCCTAGACACACAAAACTTTCCATCCCCTATTCCCAATTCCTCCGTCTACGCAGACTTTGTAGCGACAGCCATGACTTTGAGACTCAGTCTCAACTCATGGCTCACCACTTTAGCCTGCGTGGATATCCACCCACCACCATCCACACCGCCCTTGCCAGAGCACGTTCTGTGGACCGTGCATCTGCTCTCTCCCCCCGAACCCGCCCTGCCGTTTCCCGCCTCCCTTTTCCCCTCACCTACCATCCCACCACCCTACCCCTCCAACGCTCCATTCTCCGAGCTTTTCGGCGCCTCCAGTCCGACCCCTCCACCTCCCACATCTTCCCTAATCGACCCCTCCCCTCCTTCAAACGAGCCCACAACCTACGGGACCTCTTGGTCCACAGCTTCTTCCCCAACCCAACCTCCCAACCTGGCTCTTTCCCCTGCTCCCGTCCACGCTGCCGCACTTGCCCTTACCTCTCCAACACCACCCTCCTCACCAGCACCCATCACCGACCCTATCGCATCACCGACTCCTTCACCTGCACGTCTACCAACATCATATATTGCCTCTCCTGCTCTCTCTGCCAATCCCTGTACATTGGACAAACGGGGCGGCGCCTGGCCGACCGATTCGCGGAACACCTCCGAGATATCAACGTCGGCAATGACACCCCGGTGTCACGCCACTTCCGTTCTGCCGGCCACTCCTTGCGGCAACACCTGTCGGTGTTTGGATTGTCCATGCACAGGGGCCATCCGGACTCCCGTTTGCGCCGTGAACAGGGGTTAATCTTCTATCTTCGCTCCTTTGCGCCACATGGGCTCAACTCCCCTCCACTCTTCATCTAATCCCCTCCTCCTGTCTCTCTCCCCCACCCTCCCTCCTACCACCCATCTCTCCCCTCCCCCACCTCCTGCTCCGACTCCTACTTCTTTGTACCTCTCTTCATACTTCTCTCCACTCCCACTTCTCTTCACCCCTACTCTTTCTCTCCTCTCTCTTACTCTCTCTCACTCTCTCTCACTCTCTTCTCTCGTACTCCCCCCTCCCCCCTCTCCCGTACTCCCCCCTCTCTCACTCTTACTCTCTACACTCTTACTCTCCTACTCTCTACACTCTTACTCTCTTACTCTCTCACCCTTACTCTCTCACCCTTACTCTCTCACTCTCTTCCCCTCTCTCTCACTCTCTTTCTCTTCCTTTCTTCTTCCCCCCCATACCCCTCTTCCCTCTCTCTCACTCTCTTTCTCTTCCTCTCTTTCTCTTCCTCTCTTTCTCCCCCATACCCACCTTCCCCTCTTTCTCCCCCCATACCCACCTTCCCCATCTCTCAATCCCCCTTCCCTCTCTTATACCCACCCTCTCTCCTCTCTTCCTCTCCCCTCCCATACCCATCTTCCCCCTCTCTTACATCCACCTTCCCCTTCTCCCTCCTCGTCAACACCCCCTCATAAGCTCATCCCACCACACCCCAACTCACTCCTACTCTACCTTCCCACTCCACCCCATCCAATTCCTTACACCCACCACCCACCCCTACCCACATACCCCACCCTACCCACATACCCCTACCTCTACCCACACTCCACCCATGTCTTCCCCACCTCCCAACACCCTCACATCACACCACACCAATACCCTTGCATCACACCACGCACACCACACCAATACCCTCGCATCACACCACGCACACACTACAACTGACCAACTACTTTCTTCCTTTCTCCCTTCCCCCATTTTCACACTACATACGTCAAGATCACCAGCAGTCTACCTCCCACACACAGCCCCTCGTTCCCGATCACCGTTTGTTATCTCCCCCTTTCTTAGCTCTCCTGAAATAAGAATTTCTAACTTCCGGTCAGTCATTGTTATGATCGGCCATTATTATGATTGACCGTTGTCTGAACACTATTCAATTTTTTTTCTCCGTGTTTTTCTCCTTGTCTCCGAATTCTTTCTGTTGAAGAGCGTAGCTCGAAACGTCAAAGACTTTCCGTATTCCCGAGCGTCATACTAATATATACTTTTGTTATTTACACCACCTGTCCTCGTCTGTTGTTATTTTTTGTATATTCTCCCATATATATATATATATATATATATATATATATATATATATATATATATATATATATATACACATACATACAAAATATACACGTACATATGTGTGCGTATGTGTCCTCTGTCCGTGTGTTTGTGCGCGTGTGTTCTGCATTCATCACAAATGTTATATTTGCTGTTTGCATATTAGAACAATGATTCTGTTTTATCATAACAGAGGGAGCTCTCCTCTTAACACACCGAGTCTCTTAAGAGAATTTTCACCAAGACACAAATCAAAACAACGACCGTGTTTAGTTTGTATATACGTCATAAATTGTAGACACATATGCACATACATGCATATATATATATATATATATATATATATATATATATATATATATATATATATATATATATATTTATATATGTTGCTGTGATGGATTAGTATTAATATCAAAGAATCAACAACAATATCAAGCATTTAATCGGCTGGAGGAAGACAAATTTCCATTTTGTTTACGTACCCTGTATAGCTTATCATTCTGCATGGAGATAAACGTAATCCTTGAAACGGCAGCCCGTTCTTCGGGTTTCAGATCTTTTAACAAACTCGTTGCTAATGAAATGAAGTCTACCATATCATTTACTTCTGGCTTTGAATCTGAGTTGTTATATATCTGATGGAAGAGAATGGAAAAAAACAAAGAAATAAAATTAAACAAAAAATACCGCTGCGTCTGAATGATGTTGAGGTCATAAAAATTCATAAACTTCCGAATATGAAATCATTCCGCTTTGGAACCATGGTTCTCGAAGCACATAAATATTGGCTTGAAAGTTCTGTTGGATAGAAAATGTTTCATGGACAATGTTATGACGAGGATATTACGTCTGGTGTAAATTGGTCTAACACAAATAAATAGTTGGTTGTGGTTATCTAAAAATAAACTATCGCAGAAGTATATCTGAACACAGAAAGCAATGCGTACTACGCAAACCTAGGTACGATACTCAGCCTTCATTGTTCAATATCCGATGCTTAAGCGGACACACGGTAACCAATATAGTCGGACTGATACCCTCCACTGCCTGCTGACAGTTCACTCAGTTCTTATTTATTGCAATCGGTGAATCCACCTTTAGTCACATTGGGGTGTTCAGGATTCTCCGAAAATATTTCCCCTTTTTGAGATTATAACTCTCCAGGGGCTAAATGTTTTTTGCATGTAGGGTCTATTCCAAGTACGTCTGTTCGTTTTCTTTTTTCCTGCTTCAACGTGTAGCTTCCACTGTTTGTTTAGGACTTGGTGTCACTCGATATACCCTCAAAAGCTGTTGAAGTGCTAGGTCAAGCATTACCTAGTTGTTCGTTTTCTTTAAAGCCCACTCAAATGTATCGACAAGACGCTACGCCTGTCCATTTGACCTTGGCTGATATGGAGGTCGCATGTTTGATAAGGAGCATGTTTGATCGTGAATTTTTTGAGTTCATTTGCTGCAAACTGAGTTCCATTCTCAAACACAATGGTGTCAGGAATACTATATCTGGCGAACAATTCACGTAAAAGACTTACTGTAATCGATGATGTCGATTTTTTACAATTAGGTTCGTCAGGTCACTTAGAAAAACTGTCTACCACAGAAAGGTAATGTGAACTTTTAAGTGGACCTGCGAAATCAACATTCAGTCTGGACAACGTGATATCTGTCTCTGGCCATTTTGTAGCAGGTGATTTTGCTGCTAGAATGCAGCCTCTGCATGTTTTTCATTAATTCTTCAATCTCTCGGTCCACTATTGACCAATACGCAGCTTCTCATCAAAACTTTCATTCTTGAAATCCCCGGGTGACAAATGTGATACTCTGTAGTGTAGGTTTCCCAATTGGTTTTTCATTTATTTTCATTAACTAAATTAATGTCACTACCTGTAACTAAATGTACTTTTACATTTGTATTCTTACTTTTTACATAAACAAACTTCCTTTAAGTCTCGTTTGTATTTCTTGTCACCGATAAACTGTTTACATGATTCGTTCCCGTTGAGCCATTTGTTTTTTACGACCTGACTTACTACACTTGAAATATTTTCGATTTTGATAAGGACTGTTGAGTCCGTAGTGTAATTCTCCACATCCAAAATATGGGTTAATGTTCTACTTTTTATTACTTTCGGTCGCAGCCGTTGTATATGCGACCAGCTTCTCACTTCAGTGTGTTCCCTATCGTGCCGTAGGTTTGTTATTCTCTGGCAATCATCAGATATTTCTTGTAGTGTTACCTTCTGATTCTGCTCTAATTTAGTCAGAATTTCGTTACGAATTTCCCCATCTTTCTTTGCTGTTGTACGAAAATTATGTATTTGAACATATCTGGTGTTAGTTCATTAATTTTAAATCTCTAGAATTCCCTATTAACGATTGCAGTATATGTAATAATATCTTCGCCTCATTTTTTTGTAGTATCCATGCATTTCCAACGCGTGTTACATGAAGAGCTTTGTTCGCTGAAAATCTATGATAGCATATTCACCATTGCTTCAAAACAGAGTTCTCCTGGTTTCTTTGGTAATATGTAATTTCAATATTTCTCATGCTCGGCTGGTGTCAAATTTCTCAGCGGAAATCGTTTTTTTTTTTGTTTCTATTTTTTGGTCTTACCAACAACATCGTTCTTCTGTAAAATATTTCCTCATGCCTTCTAAAGTAAACAGAGAATGTAGGTTCCTCCTCTAGGATTTAGAGACAGAGTCAGGAGTGAACGAACTAAATGTATTTTCTGTTTTCTTCTGTATCAGTTGTACTAACCATTTGTTACTGCTTCTTCGTCACGGTTTCTGTAAGTCCAAAACATGGTGGTGTTGCTTGCTTTGCTACTGATGCTGCTGTTTCTATGATTGAATTACCGAAGCTAGTAAGCTTTCCATGTTCAAACAAAAATCGATCCAACACGAGCTTCGAATAATCTCATAGCCAAAAATGTTTTGACGTAGGTATACACGTTTGGTATAAAATACTATTACACAAAGAAGTAATTGGTTGTGGTTATCTAAAAATAACTTATTGCAGAAATATATCTTCACACAGAACGCACTCCGTACACCTGGAACGTTGGTACGATACTCAGGATTCCTGTTCAATTATCGACTGTTAAACCAACACACGCCGAACTAACACCGTCAACTAATCTGCTGACAGTTTGCTCAGTTCTTATTAATTGTAATCGGTTAGTCCGTCTCCAGTCATCTGGGAGTGTGCAGGATTCTCCTATATTAGGCAACCTTAAACCTTTCCTATTGTAAAGGGATTTTCAATCCAATCTTTCAATATAATTATTTAAAACATTATGTCGTTTGAAATCCCCAATTGAAAATAGGATTTATTACCACTACTGTTACTATTATTACTGTTGTCACTTCTGCTTCTTCCACAATCAATACATTGCTACACTATTACAATTAACAGAACAGCTAAAATTTCCTTTCTCACCCAATGCCCTTATCCCATACGAAAGTAAAAAGTAGAGTTTCTACGCTGGTTAACTAATTATTGATGTATGCAGTAGTTTTCTGTTTTCTGTCTCAATCTATTTCTTGTTCCCTGGTACCCAGGGACATGACATTGGATGAAGTACTACTTTATTTTTCAGATGTATCAAATGATCAGAAAGATAGTGAAGGACAATTGTATATATATAAGCTCCAACTATTATGTTAGCTTTAAAGGCAATGAGCTAACAGAACACACAGCATGTCGGGCAGAATGTGTAGCAGCATTTTGTACGTCTCCATGCTCTAAGTTCAATTTCTACAGAGAATTGGTGTTGGTGTACACAACTAGACAGTTTCCCAAAACTTCGAGCCTTGTAGCTATAGCAGAAAAGATTATTATTTCCGCTTTATTGCTAATCTGTGCCCCAAATATATTGTATTTTGTATTTGGACTGTAATCTGTAGCAAGCTTTATACCATACATACTTTATATGATAATAACGATATTATATTTCATTATAATGTATTTTATTAATTTGGGTGTTTAGAACAAATAGTTAGTAAGAAAGTAATCATAAGAAAGTACTGTACCATTGTCTTTGCGTCATTTTCTTTATTTCCAAATGAAATACCATAGACAGCACCATTGAAAGTGTTATTCTTCACTTTGATAACACCAATACCAAGATTAGTATATAAAACTGTGAGTTGCTGCTCTTCCAGTGGCATCTTTTCTGGGATTGCTTCTATAATGTCCAGCATTCTGTGAGAAAATCAAGAAAATAAATCTCAACTGAGAGTGTTTCAAATATGTAATTAAATGTAGCTGTAATTACACTAATTATATTGATTAGTAAATCTATTTATGCTACTGTTGTTTGTAGTTTGTTCTTCTTCTCCTCCTCCTCCGCCCTTTCCTCTTCTCTCTACTACTACTACTACTACTACTACTACTACTACTACTACCACCACCACCGCCTCTGCTGCTGCTGCTGCTACTACTACTACTACTACTACTACTACTACTACTACTACTACTACTACTACCGCCTCTGCTGCTGCTGCTGCTACTACTACTACTACTACTACTACTACTACTACTACTACTACTACTACTACTACTACTACTACTACTACAGCACTAACAACAAATGTGATATCAATTTTACCTGCTCCCAGTTCCCTCTGATTGTTCTGCTTCAATCAAAACCTCTTCCGGTGTGTTTATCATATTGTTGATACTAGGAAGTATATTGTTCACTGTTATATTGGCCGACACATTCGATATCAATGGCACCATTTTCTCATGAATGTCTACAGCCAAGTCGATATCTTCTGCTTTGAAATACTCTGATTTCTTGGAAATATCGCGGACTATTGTTGAAATCTCCCCAACATTTTCTGCAATGGAAAATTCAAAATAAAACTCAAGAGAATTTACAGTCGTTTTCAGATGAAATATTAGATTCAAATTAAACGCCACACAATTATTAATGAATCAATGGAAGTAATTTAACCAGTCCATATTCATACAGCCAAGAGAGTGGTAAATGTGTCCAGTTCATCAGTTGTATACTCATTGCTGTATATACGTGGGTCTCCTACTTGGTTGAATTAAATAAAACCGTGGGTAGTCGGAGTTGCACAACACTGTGGGATCCTTTGTAGCTGAGTAAGACATACTCTTGGCGGTAGGTTTTTATAAATAATGTTGCTGACATTCAATAAGCTGTGATACAGTATCCACCATAAACAGCCGTCAATTTTAATCACACTACTGTTTAATTACAAACTGAACCTAGACAAACATAGGTCGCTATCTAACGTTTCATATTGGTCAGCTTTCTTCACTGCCTCAGAGAAGTTGAGGTCATCAAATCAATGAATGCCTATGAAAATCTGTTTTTAATTTCATCGTGCTACAACTGCTGAGAGTGATAATTTCCTCGCATTCATTTATTTGGAATACGTCACTGAAAATTTATTTATTTCATAGCCACCAGTAGAACGGAATACATGTGTGTACCAGTAATATTTCTATTGTTATCTGCTTCATTATATATTGAACCATTCTGCAGAGAACTAATGAAATAAGTAGTTTTGGCGATATGGAAAGAAACTAAAATCTTCTGGTAAGTTCTATCAGCACGTTTTCATAAATGATTGTTGTGAACCGCCATTGGAAGAGATGAACTAAACGGATTTTACGACTATATCTTGACATATAATTTTAAGCATGACTATATATACCTAAGTATCTATGTGTATATATATATATATATATATATATATATATATATATATATATATATATATATATATACACTGTGAAACACACAGATTAAGCAACTTTATCGATATCCTCCTGAAACCAATACTTCACCACATACCAAGTATTGTTAGAGACGACCTGGACCTATTAAATCATCTACCCAAACATACCGATAAAGACATTTTCATTGTTTCCTTTGATGTAATAAATCTTTACACTACGATCCCACATCAATATGGACTGGAAGCCATTAAATTCTGGCTAGAAAAATACCCCAATGAGATCCCAGAAAGAATAAAAAAAGAATTTATCATCGAGGGCCTTAAGTTTATCCTTCAAAACAATTTTCTTAATTTTAATGATAACACCTACAGACAGGTATCAGGGACTGCAATGGGGACTAAAGTTGCCCCTACATATGCAAACCTGGTGATGGCCTACTTAGAATTGCAGATCTACGACAAATCCAAAACTAGATATGGCCTGTCTTTCCACCAATACCTGTTGAAGAATTGGAAACGTTACTTGGATGATTGCCTCATCCTATGGTCCCACACACTCGACCAACTCTTTGACTTCAAAACCCTAATCAACAGTGTCAACAACCATATCCAATTTACAATGGAATACAGTCAAGACCAACTTCCTTTTCTTGACATTCTCATTATAAAAATGGGTACCAGCATTGAGACTGATATTCATTAAAAACCGACTGATTCCAAGCAATACCTTCTGTTCACCTCCAATCACCCAAAACATACAAAGACAAACATTCCCTTCAACCTTGCGAGAAGAATTTGCACAATTGTCTCCTAATTATAGAACTCGATATAAAAGACTCGAAGAACTAAAGGCAATCCTTCTCGAAAGACATTACCCAGCACCATTAGTTGACAATGGAATAGAACAGGCCAAGACAATTGCTACCCATGACCTACGAAAACCGAAACACATACACGGCACGTTAAATACTCTCCCATATCTCTCAACACACAATCCTAGAAATGCAGAAGCTTACACAATAATATACAAAAACATCCCACTACTGAATCAAGACCCACGTCTAAAAAGAGTACTCGCAACCCATGAAATATTAAAAAGCAAAAGACAACCCAAATCCCTAAAAAACCTACTCACGAATGCAAAATTGCCCAACACAAGCCCACCACCTACTGTCAAAAAATGTGGTTGTTCCAACTGCAGGACTTGCATCTACCTCATGGAAGGAACAACATACAGATTCCAGTCGGGACACACTTTTGTCATAAAAAATAACTTCACCTGCGCAACAAAAAAATTACTTTATGCCATAAGGTGTGAAGGGTGCCACAAAGAATACATAGGGCAAACGAGCCTTACTCTCAGAGAAAGGATGACAGTCCACCGCTAACAATTGAGGGATCCCACCATAAGTCAGATCCCACTCAGTGGGCAATTAGATCTCCGTGCACAAAACAAGTCCCCCAAATTCCTAGTTTTCCCATTATACCAATGCTCAGACAACACCACTGACCAAACACGAATAAATAGGGAAAATAATCTTATTCAAAATTACAGACCACAGCTCAACATACTCTAACATAAGCCCCCTCCCCAGGTGCACGCCCAAAACAAAGACACACAGATACGCAAAATCACAAACACACCAATACAATGCAAACCTCCGACACGAACACACTTACACACATATATATACACACGCACAATCACAATATCTCCACACTAGAGCACAAACCCACATACATTTCAAGAAAAAACACATGCGCATATATATACTTACAATACAATTGTAGCAACCACAACCAACACCCATACACACATATGTAAACAGGTACATGCACACACCTACACACCACTCCGGCAACCACAAATCATATTCACACACGCATATTTGCATACGTATGTACACACACATACAAACACCATACGCCCGTTCCCCAGTAAAAATGTCACACACACACTCAAAAGAAAAACACACACAATACAATCCCAACAATCACAACAAACGCTCACAAGCACACATGCACAGGAGCATGCACGCACAATGACACACCTCCCCGACAAATACAAGCCACATAGACGCACTCACACAAACACACCCACACGTATACACACACATACTGCACTAACAATACAAACAAAACTAATCACTCACAATTACAGCGCACACACACATGTACACATATACACCAGGAAACTACATAAACCATACCCACATACATACATACACACACATACAAACGCATACCCAGTACCAACATACACGGAACACACATGCACACACATACACATCACCTGGATAAACCCAACACAACACACACATACATGCTCACACACACACATGCACCCTCATGCACACACATGCAGTTGCTCCCTCACACACATACGCACCACAAGGACAATTAAAACACAAACATACTTAGAGACATACACAAACTCACGTACACACACATAACACCCCCACCAACACACAACACAAATAGACATACGTACACATACAGACATACACATACATATGAACCATCCCACACACATACGGTTGCTTACACACACACACACCACAAGGGTATTTAAAACAACACACTCACTCAGACACAGAGAGAGAGACACACACACTCACGTACACACACACTCCCACACTCACACAAACACTCTCACGCACACACACAGATGCACACAGATGCACACATACATACACACACAGACGCACACATATGTACACACCCTCACACATACATACGGTTGCGTTCTCTCTCACACAC